>NC_030422.2:29912599-29937599 GCF_001660625.3 Ictalurus punctatus
CTCGTGTTTTTCCATTACTTTGTCACTTGTCTCTATATAGGTAAGTAAGGAAGTTAGCAGCTTGCTAGTCTTAGCCTCGGTCTCTCCGCTCATGGGCCACTGAGCGTTTTATACCCTTTGGACACTTTCCGGCAAAATGTTTGAAACGACGCCAGTTTTTCAATGTGAAAAACATGTAAATATACTGTTAGAGAAGCCGAGCGTCTTCTTTACTCTGTAGGTTTGAGTTCAGGAACACATACCGTACGACAGCTCCTTTATTCCTCCCATCTGGCAACACTGACATTTTACCATCGAACAGAATACTCAAAATATATAACCTTGTTTACATGACAACAAAAATAAATAAAGGTGAACTGCTCTCAGATAGTGTTTGAATCGTTTCCTTTAAGTCGTTTTTGCCTGAATATTGAAAAACGAATCAAATTTTTCCAGAGCCCTCTGATGGTGACCTTCACCATGCCGTGCGATTGCACAAAAGGAAGTGAAAACAGCACTTCCTGGTTATCGGACATGGCATTGTTTCCTGTTGTGTCAAAATGATAGCCTGCTTTTTCTCATTACATAGGAAAATGATCCTTTTGTATAATTGCCTGTAAAAAAAAACAAACAGACATCGGAGGTAAATGAATTGCACCGTGCAGTAAAGGCTTAACGTGATCGCATGTTTAACCCCAAACATCTTTTTTTATTCATTCTTCCACCACATTTCAGAACATTGTGATCAGTTTTGTTTAACGTGACTTCCACGACCATTAATCCTGTTCCCTGACCCCGTTTCTGATCGACAGGAGAACCACTGCCGGCGCATAAAGATCCTGGGCGACTGTTATTACTGCGTGTCAGGACTGACCCAGCCCAAAACAGACCACGCCCACTGCTGCGTCGAGATGGGTCTCGATATGATCGACACCATCACGTGAGTCGTGGTTCCTTCGCTTTATTCCTTCTCTGGCTGCTCACAGGAGTCTCTCTCTCTCACACACACACACACACACACACACGTGTATTACTTCATATCTCCAGTGAGTGGAGTATTAAAGATTTTTAACATGACCACTTGAATACAGTCTTATACGCGGCGTTTGAGAAAGGTTTGGATGAGGAACATGACACCGTGTAGATACTTTCAGGCAGAAATCTCCGAGTTTAATTGGTTTGGTACTTTAAATAGATTACAGAGAGAGAGAGAGAGAGAGAGAGAGAGAGAGAGAGAGAGATACACTACTGTAGCAGTATCTGAAACATCATCCATTCATTTGTTCAAATTCGTCTCATAACAGTCTGCTCTCCTTTTCTTTGCTATTATAACGTTGTTGTTTGGAGCACTAGCAACCCCATTAACCCATTAACACACACCTAGATCAATGCCTGTGAAAGCAGCGGATCTTTTTTTTTTTTTTTGCGACATAATCCGTATGAGCCGTGATACACAAGACACGGCTGTTGTATAGTGCTTTACGGTGCTATTAATAGTTGTGTTAAATCACGTTTATCAGACGCTAAACCTGTCAAAATATAGTTTCTTTTTCCTAGAATATGTTTTTGCCAAGAAACGCCTGCTTACACAGGAAGAGATAATCTGATCGACACTGACGACTCACTTCATAAGCCTCGAGAGGGCAAGTTACAGCTTTACCACGGACGGGAACAGATCGCCGACACTGGAGACTCCTTCCGTAAATGCTGAGCGGATCTGCAAAGGTCGACTAATGTTCAGAGCTGCTGTTCGAGAGAACATGATGATACGAGCGGAGAGTTCAAGAGCACTGTAGTATTAAAAGTCTTATCACTGTTCTGTTCACAACGTCAAGGAAACGGCACACGGGAGCGCGTATGCGCGGGGGTACGGAGAGCCAATCGGATCGCAGCCTGGACGATTCCGAAGCCTGTCGCCAGGCACTGTGGTTAAAAATATAACAACCCAGACAGGATCTTTGTCCTTTGCCGTTTGCGTTAACAAACCGTGTTAACTCGTTTCATTTAGTCTGAAAGGGGTCCGCCTTTCGATACTGTATGGCCAAAAGTATGTGGACACCTGGCCATCACGCCCGTGGACGTTTCTTGTAACGGCGAAAAGGGGGACTAGATCTGGAATGAGGTGTTTTTAAAAAAGTACACGAGTGGGCGGTAATGGCCAGGTGTCCACATAGTTTTGGCCAAGTAGTGTATGTTTTATTGAGCATGTTGGACATTGAGCTTGTTTTAAACGGAAAGCTGAGTTAACACATTCGATGCGTGTACTGTAGATAACTTAGGCCACATATATAAGACATAGTAAAACAGCTGACTGTGTGTGTGTGTGTGTGTGTGTGTGTGTGTGTGTGTGTGTGTATAAAAGGAAACAGCTGAGGTGTGACTTCATGTTTGCTACCTGTAAGAACAAATGTTACCAAGGAAAAGAAAAAAAAAACCTTCTCTGGGACTTTTTGTACTTTTAAGAACAAGTTCTCAGGCTGGGTCTGGGGCAGCGTTGCATGATCCGAGTGGAGAGAGGAGATCTCACGTCTCTTCGAGCTTCCACTAGGAAAACGGTGCCTCTACAACAGAGGAGTGAAAATGTGTTCCTTTGTCTCGTTTGGACTTCTATAAAGCACATGACACAAATAAGTCATTTTCAAGAAACCAAACCAAGAATAGCGAATGAACGAAGGATGAAGGTGGGCGTGGTTAGTACAGTGACCAGGAAGTGTTAAAAAAAAAAAAAAGATGAAGTGAATTATTCATCCTAAGCAGCTGATAAATGGTCTGCACTTATATAGTGCTTTTTTAACCTTAGTGGTTCCAAAGCGCTTTACACTGTGTCTCATTCACACACACCAATGGTAGGCAGCGACTTGTGGCTTAGTGTGTTGCCCAAGGACACTTCGACGCGTGGAGTCACGTGGGCCGGGAATCGAACCGCCAACCCTACGATTAGTGGACGACCCGCTCTACCACCTGATCCACAGCCGCCCAACAAAGGACATGATACGGTGCTAGAGAGAGAAAAACAGAGAGCATGAGAGAGAGAAACAGAGAGAGCGAGAGAGAGAGAAACAGAGAGTGAGAGAAAGAGAGAAACAGAAAGAGAGAGAGAGACAATGAGAGAGAGAAACAGAGAGCAAGAGAAAGAGAGAAACAGAGAGAGAGGAACAGAGAGAGAGAGACAATGAGAGAGAGAAACAGAGAGAGAGAGACAATGAGAGAGAGAAACAGAGAGAGAGAGACAATGAGAGAGAGAAACAGAGAGAGAGAGACAATGAGAGAGAGAAACAGAGAGAGAGACAATGAGAGAGAGAAACAGAGAGAGAGAGACAATGAGAGAGAGAAACAGAGAGAGAGAGACAATGAGAGAGAGAAACAGAGAGAGAGACAATGAGAGAGAGAAACAGAGAGAGAGAGAGAGAGAGAGGGAGACACGAATGAGTGTTGACTTTTATGTGCGCTTTATTAGTAATAAATAAAAAAAAACTATCTACACGTGTTCGCTTCTACATAAGAGCAAAGCAAAACAAGGTTAGATTAATAAACCAATCTCCAGTGAAATTTCACCATCATCCATTACTGAAAATAAACCCTTGTGGACACACCATTTCTTCTCACACATTTCCACATTGACATGGATATGACCCTCGTTCTAGTTTGGTCTGTGACTCGATTACGGCTTTAAATCCGTTCACGATGTTGAAGTCTCTTCCTTCTGTTCTTAGTCTATGAGTCTTCCGAACAGCTACTTGTGCCTGTCCGATCAGAAAATTGATCAGTGTTCAGCGCTCCCAGCATGAGCGGGAATATTTACGGCCTAAAATAAACCTTGTTTTGGAAAAAAGGTGAACCGAGGTTGTTGATTGTTGAGGATCCGGTCTGTGGCAGTCACAGAAGCAGTGGGAACCCCGTGTCTGGTGGTCCACAGAGCCTGCAGAGGGGAGAGTCCGTTCCCCAGTGGGCAGGTGTATTCTCCAGTGGGTAGGAGTGGTGTATTCTCCAGTGGGTAGGAGTGGTGTATTCTCCAGTGGGCAGGTGTGGTGTATTCTCCAGTGGGCAGGTGTGGTGTATTCTCAGTGGGCAGGTGTGGTGTATTCTCCAGTGGGCAGGTGTGGTGTATTCTCCAGTGGGCAGGTGTGGTGTATTCTCCAATGGGCAGGTGTGGTGTATTCTCCAGTGGGCAGGTGTGGTGTATTCTCCAATAGGCAGGTGTGTCCTCCAATGGGCAGGTGTGTCCTCCAATGGGCAGGTGTGTCCTCCAATGGGCAGGTGTGTCCTCCAATGGGTAGGTGTGTCTGCCCGGCCTTTGAGCTCTCTCAAGTTGACCTGTGCCGTCATCATTTGGAGCTTCGCTGGGAGTTATGTACAGTGCTGTGAAAAAGTATTTGCCCCATCCTGATTTCTTCTGTTTTTGTGTATATCTCATACTAAATAGTTTTAGATCTTCAAACGAAATACAACATAAAACAAAGGCAAACCGAGTCAACACACAATACAGTTTCTTTTACTGAAGCAAAAAAAGAAGTTGTCCAAACACTATTACTAATGTGAAAAAAATAATTGCCCCCTTAAACTTAAAATACTGGTCGTGCCACCTTTAGCAGATGTAACCGAAAACAAATGCTCCTGAAAACTGGAGACCAGACTTTCACGTACTTCTAGGACTAGCTGTTATTGGAAAAAAAGTGCTTCGTTAAGACCATAATGATCTTTCCGCTGCACTCTAAGCTGAGCTCTGTTCAGAGTACAAACAGAACAGTAAAAACTGTTCCATAAAGAGAGAGAGACTGAGAGAATGAGAGAGAGAGAGACTGAGAGAATGAGAGAGAGAGAGACTGAGAGAATGAGAGAGAGAGAAACAGAGAGAGAGACAGAGAAAATAAGAGAGAGAGAGAGAGTGAGAGAGAGAGAAAGAGAGAATTAGAGAGAGACAATGACAATGAGAGAGACAGAAAATGAGAGCGTTAGAGAGAATGAGAGAGAGAGACAGAGAGAGGCAGAGAAAATTAGAGAGAATGAGAAAGAAGGAATGAGAGAGAGAGAGAGAGAGAGAGAATGAGAAAGAGAGAGAGAGAGAATGAGAGAGAGAGAGAGTGAGAGAGAGAATGAGAAAGAGAGAGAGAGAGAATGAGAAAGAGAGAGAGAGAGAGAATGAGAAAGAGAGAGAGAGAGAATGAGAGAGAGAGAGAGAGAATGAGAAAGAGAGAGAGAGAGAATGAGAAAGAGAGAGAGAGAGAATGAGAAAGAGAGAGAGAGAATGAGAAAGAGAGAGAGAGAGAGAGAGAATGAGAAAGAGAGAGAGAGAGAATGAGAAAGAGAGAGAGAGAGAATGAGAAAGAGAGAGAGAGAGAGAGAATGAGAAAGAGAGAGAGAGAGAGAGAGAATGAGAAAGAGAGAGAGAGAGAATGAGAAAGAGAGAGAGAGAGAGAATGAGAAAGAGAGAGAGAGAGAATGAGAAAGAGAGAGAGAGAGAGAATGAGAAAGAGAGAGAGAGAGAATGAGAAAGAGAGAGAGAGAGAGAGAATGAGAAAGAGAGAGAGAGAGAGAGAATGAGAAAGAGAGAGAGAGAGAATGAGAAAGAGAGAGAGAGAGAGAGAGAATGAGAAAGAGAGAGAGAGAGAATGAGAAAGAGAGAGAGAGAGAATGAGAAAGAGAGAGAGAGAGAGAGAATGAGAAAGAGAGAGAGAGAGAGAGAGAATGAGAAAGAGAGAGAGAGAGAATGAGAAAGAGAGAGAGAGAGAGAATGAGAAAGAGAGAGAGAGAGAATGAGAAAGAGAGAGAGAGAGAGAATGAGAAAGAGAGAGAGAGAGAGAATGAGAAAGAGAGAGAGAGAGAGAGAATGAGAAAGAGAGAGAGAGAAATGCAAAACCATCCTCCAAACAGCTTTCAATGCTTAGCAGACTGTTCAACTAAAGAGAACACACGCACACACACACACACACACACACACACACACACACACACACACACACACACACACACACACACACTTGAACATGCAATCTCTGACACAAATGTGCAGTGAGTCAGACTGTAAATGTATACGTGTGTGTGTGTGTGTGTGTGTGTGTGTGTGTGTGTGTGTGTGTGTGTGTGATCACACATTATACATGTCCTGTCTCTGCAAGACCCCTATTTCTTTTTCAATATTACAGAGTTATGAATGTGTCACTGGCCACCTGCAGCTTCCTCACACACACACACACACACACACACACACACACACACACACACACACACACACACACACACACACACACACTGTGGTGTTTTTCAGGGTAATCCATGTCCTGCACATTATAGGATTTGTCGTTTCAAGAATCAGCAGAACTTGGGATTCCAGTTTATTTCCCACTGTGTAAGAGACGACGTCACGTGACGTCACTGTGATGAAGAAAACGGAAATAAAAGCGGCTGCGTTATCTGCGTTATCGCGGCGGTGTGGATCACCGCTGCTCTGAACGGACGCCCGGTTACGCAGCTCGGATCAGGACCGATAAACGTACAGTTAAAAACAACGATCAAGATTTCATCAATGATCAGAAATCAAACCAAAAAAAACCCACCAAATCCACACTTTGATTGGCATTTCAAACAAAATAAATAAATTAAACACGGAGCCAATGCACAAGCAAATATGATTACAGAAAGTATTCTTTGTACGTTCTTGTTTATTTTTATTAGCGTGTGCCACAGAATCAGTTTGTTTGTCTGCATGGCGTTGCGTGTTACTTCCCACAGCGTCTGAAATGAAATGAGTGATCTTAGCCCCGCCCCCGATTACCACTAGGTCTTGAGAAATCTTGAGGTACCGGAAACCAACCAGCTAGAAGCTTCGGAAGCTCTGATCAGTGGAGAAACACTGCAGCTCCAGTTTTCTAGTGCCGGAAACTCCAGTGCTTCGTTTAACTGTGCTTGTGAGTAAATTAGTACGCCTGAAGGGCAGGTATTAAATCAACAGCAGACTTTTATTTCTGCGAATTCTGCCGAATAATGAGAAAGTCTTGGGTAATTATTCCGTACTAAAGTGAGCGGAACGTTCCGGATGCCTGTTACCACACGAAAGCCGGTTCCGTGTTAGATATTCTCCGCACGATCGTTCTCGCGATGCCGGCAGCATTTAAACAAAGCCTTTCGTTTCCGTCTGTTTCCGGATAACCGGCTGCTGCCCGCCGTCGTGATGTGTGGTGAAGGGAGATGCGCTGAACACGGAACCTCGCGGAGCTTCTATTTCCATTCGATTGCTTTGCACGTTTGCTTAATTCGAATGCCGAGCATGCGAGGGAAGCCGAGCAGATGGAAATCTCCCGTCCCGCTTCACTGCCGAACGTCCTTTTCTGTCAACAGCCTTCTGCTCCTCACTCCGAGGGAGGATTGTTTGTTCGTGCATATTTTCGCCGCGTTATCACGCCTGTCGGAGGACCGAAATTCATCCCGTGAACTCACTATATGTTGAGTAGTTTCCTGAAATAAATGATTTTTAAAAATGTACCAGCGTTTTTGAAGGGCCTGGCAGCCATTTCACGTCTACTGTACCGTCATATTGTGTGCACTAAGTGTGTGTGTTAAGTGTTATCAGGTTTCTTTTTTTTTGTTCCACTCCCTTGAGCAAGGCCCTTAACCTTCTTTGCTCCAGGGGGCGCTGTATCATGGCTGACCCTGCACTCCGTCCCTAACATGCTGGGGTTTGCGAAGAAAATTCATCGTTCATCTCAAGCCATGACTATTAACACAAGTTCCAGTCGCGCCGGGCTTTTGAGATCGCAGAAAGAGGAGCTTGCGATTTTTTCGAAATTATCGCAGAGTTTCTGCAGATCCGGGCCGAGACAATCTTTTATTCACGCGTGCCGAACACGAGTACAGCGACAAGGTTTAATCCACACACTTAAAATCTGTATCCTGTCTTTATATATTTGTGTAAGAGCTGCTTTGAGACGATTGTAAAAAGCGCTATACGGATACGATCGAATTGATTGACACGATTTTGTGCGATCGCGATTTCGCCAATACGCCTAGTGTGCAGTTACAGAACTCCACAAGTATCTTGGGACGCAAGAATCCCAAAAGCCTACCATAAAAAAACAAAAACAAAATTCGTGAAATCCTGTACGGACCGAAGTGCTGATGTTACTGCAGGCATTAATACACTCCATGCGTAACATTAACTAACATTAAGTAACTCTCAATCGTATCTCAATCGTTGTTAAGCGGTTTTAGAAATTCAGAACCGAATCAGACGCAAAGTTGTAGTTGTTTTTTTTTGTTTGTTTTTTTTTACACCCAGAGACCGGAGTTCACATTCAGTGACACGCTGCAGTTTAATTCCTGATCGTTTACTCGATGTGGATTGATATTCAGTCAGTGTACGTGGATTTCCTTACCATTAAAGCAACATAAATGTGTTTACTTACAGTACTTGATGCTCCATGGTTTGTTAGCGTTAACGAAAGCGGTGATGTTAGCTAAGGTAACCGTCATGTGACCCATTACCCTGGTTATTTTAATTGAAGAAAGGCGTAACTAAACGAGCGTTACCTTTGATGGTGATCAATGCCAGACGGTTAACATCATGTCAACGATATTTGATCTATCTCTGTTAGCCGGTCATTTGTTTATCATTCGTATTAGCTGAGCAGTCTGTGTTGACTTCTAACGTTAGCTGAAGTCTGCGGGATTATCGAGAAACTCGACGGAGTCTTGGCGGTGTGTACATCCTGCTGCGTTGCTGTTAAAGCGACTACACAAACAGGTTTAATGTAGTAAAAACCACACGATCCAAAACGTCAACTCGGCCACGTATATGTTACGTTGGAATTTTTGCAAATTTGTAGCTGCAGCATTTTTATTGTTATTTTATACATCCATCTTCTATACCGCTTATCCTTCACTTCAGGGTCACAGGAAACCTGGCAACTATCCCAGGGAGCACAAGGGTACACCCTGGACAGGGTGAAAATCCATCGCAGGGCACAATCACACCCCGTTCATACACTACAGACACACCAATCAGCCTACCGTGCATGTCTTTGGACTGGGGGAGGAAACCGGAGCACCCGGAGGAAACCCCCGCAGCACGGGGAGAACATGCAAACTCCACACACACAGGGCCACGGCGGGAATCGAACCCTGGAGGTGTGAGGCAAACGTGCTAACCACTATACTATACTATTATATTACGCGTGCTCCATCGGCGTAACGTGTGCCTGCACGTAAAAATGTGCTTACGTAATGCGTAAATAAAGGAAACGTTTGGTTGGATGGCACGCGTAATCAATTTCCGATAGTCGTTAAACATAAAGATGATTTATTCTTGTTAGAGGGTCGCTTATTTATTACTCGCGTTTGAGTTTGCGCTTATTTGTCATCTCGAGATTATTCGTGTAACTCGATTTAAATGGAAATTCTTGTGAGTCGTTGCGAAATGTAGCTAAAACGCAGGGAAACGCTTCGAATCGGACTCACTCCGGGTAAATAACAGCTACATGTCTGCTGTAAAGCTGATTACAGATTCTGGTCTGCGAGAGCTGCGTATGAAACCGTGTGCAGTAGGATATTCTTGTTTTGTGCACTTTTTAACATTTTTTTTTTTTAGGTTGATGGATTTATTTAAATGAAGGTTACTTTCATGTCGGCAAATTGAACGAGACTGTTCCACGCTTGTTCGCGGTACTCGTTTCGTTCATCCAGCTTAAAGTCCCGGTAGATGTGAAATCTTTTTCAGATGAGTGCTCTCTTCGTTCCCCGTCGGCACAGGAAGTCAGACAAATAAGAAAGAGAGAGAGAGAGAGAGGGAGACGAGACGTGTGAGCACTGGAGTGTCTCCGTGGCTTATCTCGCTTTACCATGCACACACGTTCTAACACCGGCTCGGCAGGAGGAGGGGCAGGGCTACGGAGAGAGGGAACACGTGTGGCGACCTGTGCGACCTGTCATTTAGAGCAGTTTCCACAGGTCGCGTTACGTTCGTTACTATTTATTTTTTTTTTTTTATTGCTGTCTGTAACTTCAGGCAAACTCTAAGGGTCTAAGGACAGCTGTTAGCATTCAGACGTTAAATGTTTAGAGCTCCGTGAAATAATGCAAATTCAAACTGCAGCTGTTTGTAGAGGATGAGATGGAAATGAGAGACCCCCCCACCCCCCCACCCCCCCTCAAAGAGCTGTTCGGATGGAGATTTATGAAAATTTCCAACACTGGAGCAATGTAGTAAATAATAGTTCCTATACAAAGGTATTCCCGAAGGTTTTGTGTATCCATACGCCATCTGACACAAACAACCACACTTTCAGCATATAAGTACAGATTCCTTCGTCGCCCTCTAAACAAGTCTCATCTCATTATGCAAAAGAATAGCAGGAACAGGTTTGTTCTTTGGATATCAAACGTAACACAATATAAATGGTCTGCACTTATATAGCGCTTTTTTAACCTTAGCAGTTCTACAAAGCGCTTTACACTGTGTCTCGTTCACACACACACTCACACACCAGTGGTAGCAGAGCTGCCATGCAAGTCGCTAGCTTGCCATCAGGAGGAACTTGGGGTTCAGCATCTTGCCCAAGGAGACTTGTGCATGTGGAGTCACGTGGGCCGGGAATCGAACCGCTATCCCTATGATCGGTGGACAACCCGCTCTACCACCTGATCCACAGCCGCTCCATTAACAATGCTAGTTTCGGATGGAACTGTTGCTCTGTGGACATGGATAACCACCAGGGGTGGTTTTTTAACACCTGGATGTTCCCCTGCTACAAGGTCTTTAGATAAGCGCCTCACCGATGGCTGACTGGAAAGTTATTCGAAGATGATCCATCCATCCATCTTCTATACCGCTTTATCCTTTTCAGGGTCACGGGGAACCCGGAGTCTATCCCAGGGAGCATGGGGCACAAGGCGGGGTACACGCTGGACAGGGTGCCAATCCACAGCTGATTATGTATAGCTTAAATAACATTGTTGCATGGTAATTGTGTTAGAATGATGCTCATAAAGGACAACAAAGTATTCACGAGTACGTACTTAACTACGGTCAGTTTTATTCCCTAATCTATCCTTCTAAAATATATTCTTGGGTATTTTTTATGGTTACACTCAAGTACCGTACCCAATTCAAAAACCTCCCTCGTCACTTCGGAGGGCGACACACTGCTAGATGCCCGAGCGCGTGTCAATGCAGTGGTGAAGTGGTCACCTGAGATTCTTTGGAATCTCATGGCTCGATTGGGCCATGAACGAAGATGTAGGGAAGATGATGGGAGTGGCGCCTATGATGAACAAGACGCGTGACGTGTGACTGCGGTGGTTTGACCCTGGAGGACACCGACCAGTGCTGGATGGACCGCATCAAAGAAGATACGCTGCTCCTGATGACGCCTTGGATTAAAAGAATTGGAAATCGGCGTGCAAGCAAGTGGACCCTGTCCCAAGGTGGGATAAATAAGGAAAGAGAGACTCAATTAGCTGTTGCAGACATCTCCTGGAGCTGAACACCTTTCAGTAGTACCCATGAAGATGAGACACTCCTCGAGGACTGGGACGTTATGATACGAACTGGACATCCAACCCGTTTGTCAGCCGTGGCGGTGACCTCCGTCAGCACGCAGGTGAATCTCTGTGTATACAGACGAGTGGTCTGAAGAATGAATAGCTGTTGTATGGTTTAAATAGTACCACAAGGGGGCGTTCTGGAGACAGATGAGAACGTTCTGCAGGTTAGGTTAGAACCAAAGGGTTCACCTACAAGGCTATGATGAGAGCTTATTGCTGAGCTGATCCATTTGGATTTGGTTAGTCACAGATTTCTGTCTGATGTTTCATAATATACTGAAATCAATGTTAGTTTTTTTTTCATTTATTAAGTACTCACTGTACAAAGTCCTGTCTTTTCTACCACAGGTCAGTGGCGGAGGCGACAGAAGTGAACCTGAACATGCGCGTGGGTTTACACACGGGCCGTGTGCTCTGTGGCGTTCTGGGGCTCAGGAAGTGGCAGTACGATGTCTGGTCCAATGATGTGACACTGGCGAATGTGATGGAGGCTGGGGGGCTACCTGGGTAAGAGCGTGATCTCACTGTATCATCACACACACACACACACACACACACACACACTTTTGTAACAAATTATCTTGATTAACTGGGACTTTGATGTTGTGGTCAGTAAACCATTTCTGTGTTGATGTTGATGATGTTTTGGATCATTGTCCTGCTGGAAGATCCAACCACGGCCCATTTGAATCTTTCTGTCAGAGGCAGTCAGACTTTCATTTAATATCTGTTGATATTTGATAGAGTCCATGATGCCATGTATCCTAACAAAATGTCCAGGTCCTCTGTCAGAAAAACAGCCCAAAACATTAGAGATCCACCTCCATATTTAACCGTGGGCATGAGGGACTTTTCCATACGGCTACCTCTCTGTGTGACCCAAAACCACCTCTGTGTTTATTACCAAAAAGCTCTGTTTTGGTTTCATCTGACCATAGAACCCGATCCCATTTGAAGTTCCAGTCGTGTCTGCACACTGAACACGCTCGAGTTTGTTTTTGGATGAGAGTAGAGGCTTTTTTCTTGAAACCCTTCCAAACAGCTTGTGGTGATGTCGGTGTCTTCAGATTGTAGTTTTGGAGACGTTCTGACCCCAAGACACAACTAACTTCTGCAGTTCTCCAGCTGTGATCCTTGGAGATTTTTATCCACTCGAACCGTCCTCTTCACAGTGTGTTGAGACGATACAGACACACGTCCAATTCCAGGTCGATTCATGACATTCCCAGTCGACTGGAACTTCTTAATTATTGCCCTGATGGTGGAAA
This sequence comes from Ictalurus punctatus, assembly GCF_001660625.3. Lineage (NCBI taxonomy): Eukaryota > Metazoa > Chordata > Actinopteri > Siluriformes > Ictaluridae > Ictalurus > Ictalurus punctatus. Next base: position 29,925,382 of record NC_030422.2, read on the forward strand.
TGGGCGTTTTCAATGCTTGTGCTATTTTCTTATAGCGACGCCCCATTGTGTGAAGCTCAACAACCTTTTGCCGCACATCACAGCTATATTCCTCGCTCTTACACATTGTTATGAATGACTAAGGGAATTTGCCCTGTGTGTTACCTCATATTTATTCCCCTGTCATGGTTGAACAATTTCCTGTTCCTAGTCACCCAGGTCTACTAATTTAATATATCAATCAATGGGAATATACTTCAAATATATTTTTTCTCATATAAATTCATAGGGGTGCCAATAATTGTTTGACATATTAACTCATTATTTTGACTTAGTAACTGGTTATTTTGACTCACTAAGTCATTCTATTACTAAGACAAAATAACAAGATAATATCTTGAAATGATGCCTTACTATGTCAAAATACAGTCGCAAGTTACTGAGTCCAAATAAGACAATATCTTGAAATACTGACGAACTAAGTCAAACTAATGACAGCACGCAATACTGATACTGATTATATCGGAAGGCTGAAATGTCATTCTATCAGTAGCTTGGCAACTAAACTGTTAGTTTTAAGGAGTACATTATATTATGGATGCAGATGCAAAAAATTAAACTTCATATTCATGTTTTTGTTGTTGTTGTTGTTGTTTTTAAAGACAGCTGACTATTATAGATTATTAAATCATTAATGAGGTTTTTTTTTTCTCTCTACTTATTACACGTGAGAACTTATTAAACCGATTTGCTTGGACCTTTTTCGAGTGCCAACACTTTAAGACACTTTAAGAAAATTCCAGAGCTGTGACATGTGACCTTGTGCAGTAATTCCACTTCTCCACTTCTCAACGTCCGTGCTTGCACATCGAATCACTTCTGAGAGTCATTCTGAGGAAACGAATCATTTGCGGATCACGGTGACGTAAATCTCCGTCCTTTATATAACGAGGACAGTTATCTAATCTAAATATATACATGACCGTTCATATAAATCATGAGAAGGGATACGAATCTATATCGTACGAGGCTAAACATTTTTTTGTAGTGCTTCAATCACACTCTCATCATCATCTCTTCACAACTGGTGAATGTGTATCATATGACTCAAATGGCCACTTGTAGCACATGGGAGGAAGATAAATACATAATGTAGAGAATTGTTCACAGCGCACTTAGCCTTGGCACCAAGAACAATGCAGTTGAAGGCATTTCTTGTAAACCGTGTAGAAAACCATGCCTCAGCTGTGTGAGTGGAGTAGCTGGAGATGTAAAATCTAATTGAAATGTACCAAATCGATTGTTTATTATTCCCAAATACGTTGTGCATGAATAAATTATGAGTAGCTGTGAGAGCCGGCATTTTATGATTGATGCGGTTAATAAAGTCTTTTGGAGGAATGGTTATCTAATATGCTAACGCTAATGCTAGAGCGTTAGCTATCTACTCATCATGGATAACAAAGCACTTCATATATTCAGATAAGACCTTACAGGACATCACTGAAAACCCATTTCCTTTATCTGAGTACGTTGTCTCGTTACTGCCTCCAGTTTCATGAGGGAGAGAGAGACACCACGGCTCTAATTAGTCCATACAAATGCCTTGTGTCTGATTGTGGACTGCAGTTAAAGGAAAATTCCACTTTGAAACACATCCGATATGTTTATATTGAAATATTTGCGATTAGCGATTCCGATGCTAATTTATTGGTTGGTGTTGTATCTCGTTATTCCGGTGAGACGTTAGCGATCGTATGCCGCACTGATATCACAGAGGGGCTTCGTTATCGTTAGCGCAGGTACGATTTTGTAAATAGGAGTAAAGAATTCCATGACCTCAAATATCTACATGATAACAGTCAACGTTCAGCTTGATGCTGCCACCACCGTGCTTCATGTAGACCCAGATCTCCTTTTCTTGCTCGAAATGTTCCAATAATGAGACATCCAGCATAGCAGTAGTGGAGACAGTGGTGCCAAGTGTGAACGTAAAGTCCCAGGTATACAATGGTGTTGCACTGAGTTACAGCGGAGACTCGGCTCGGCTCGTCCGCATTCTTCAAGTGCCGCCGCATCTCTCTCTACATCGGAACGTCATTATTAACGTCGTTATGAAATATGTCTTGGACACTGTTTGAAGAGCACATGTTATTTGTAAAGATTAACCTGAAAGTCTTTGAGGGGGGATTTTTTTTTCTTTTAAGGTGGTGCTTTCTCTTTTTGGGTAAATAGGAAAGTGCACATCACTCGCGCCACGCTGGAGTGCCTGAATGGTGACTATGAGGTGGAGCCAGGAAATGGGCAAGAGAGGAACGCCTTCCTGCAGAAACACGACATTGAGACCTTCTTTATAGTCCCATCTCACCGCCGGAAGGTGTGTGTGTGTGTGTGTGTCAGTATGTGTCAAATCTTATTTATAATATGTGTGACTTCTGGGGATTTGGAGGCCTCTTTGGTGGAAAAATGTCATTGCAAGGAATTCGGGACGTCTTGCGATCGGACTAATCTGAACGCTGCGAGTGGCAAGTCGAAGCACGTTCAAAGAGTATTCAAGATGTAATCGATATAACCATGATGCCGCTGTTATATTGCTTAAGAATTCGCTGAAATATTGCTGAAATGAAAAGCTTTATTGACTGATAGGCTTGCTAGCCCTTCCAGCATTGGCTGATAATTATTCTCAGCGTTCCTGGATGGGAAGAAAAAGAAAAAAAAAAGAATTCCTAGTCATTACTTTGGGCTTCTTTAAGTGACCTGAGAAACGACTTCAAGTTTTAATTTAAGTGTTGTGTCTTAACCGATCATCAGCATAACCCATATAGTAAAGAGGGTGTTAGTCAGAGAACCTAGCAACCTAGACGCCGCCAAGAGTAACGTTCAACATGACGCTGCCACCACCATGATATGTAACGGACGACCATTTTCCAGTCATATTAATGAGAAATCCAGTGTAGAAGCAAAGGAAACAGTGGTGCAAAGTCCCAGAATGCAGTGCAGCTATACAGTGTTGTTGCACCGAGTTATGGCAGACTCGACTCGGCTAGTTAGCGTTCTCCGAGAGCACGAACGTTTATGACCAAAGTGTCTAAACCAATAATTCGCATGACCCACGTGGTAAAGTTTCAGCTTATAACACTGCAAAATGTGGAAAGGTTCAAGGGGGGGGGGGGGGGGGGGGGGTGAATACTTATCCAAAGCACCGAAGCTTGACTGTGAGCTGTCAGTGGGTTTACTAAAGAAGGATCGTCGAAGAAATCTCCCCATTCTCTTTCACAATTCCTTTAAGACTTGTGAATTAACACAAACGAAGCGCTTGTAAAGCTTTTCTTGTACGAATTGATGAGAGTCCTCTTATCAATCCTCGTAGCTAATCCTCTTAAGCCCGGATCCGAACGTACGGAACGTATCAGCGAAAGACAAACGTGAGAAGCTGCTTAATAAGCGATACAGTTCGAACGCTGTGCGCCGAGGTTGTTCCGCCTAGGCTTAGAGACAACTTTTTAAAAAAAGTCAACAAAACGCTAGCAAATGCGACGTTTTTTTTTTCTTCTTCTTCTTCTTCTTCTTCTTTCTTCGCGTCACGTGCAGCAAAACGTTGCTAACAGTGAGAGGAAGCAGAAACTCCTAGCTGAACATGGTGTTTTTATCCAGCATTAGCCACAGCAACATATGAGGCTTGTAAAGCTCTGAGTCAATAAGCTGTCCTGATTCCCCATTTCCTGTTTGTGTTCACGCTCAGATCTTTCCTGGACTCATCCTTTCTGACATCAAACCTGCCAAAAAGATGAAGTTTAAAACGGTCTGCTACCTGCTGGTGCAGCTCATGCACTGCCGCAAGATGTTCAAGGCTGAGATCCCCTTCTCCAACGTGATGAACTGCGAGGATGGGGACAAGGTATCAAAACTCTCAGTGTGTGTGTGTGTGTGTGTGTGTTTATACGATTATTTGTGGCGATTTACATGTTGGGAAGTTGAAGTTGTTTTATAGTTAGGGTTATGATCATGGTTATGGTTACATTATGTTTATATTGGTTACATTACGGTTATGTTACAGTTACATGTTGTTTATTGTTATGGTTGCGTTACAGTTACATCATGGCTATGCATATGATCGCATTATCCTTGTAATGGTTATGTTATGATTACATTATGGTTATCGTTACATTATGGTCATGTTACAGTTACTTTACGGTTCTACGCTACGCCACAGTTGCATTATTTTTGTGGTTATAGTTACGTTATGGTCATCAGGGTTTTTCACCGGTCCTTAAAAAGTCTTAAAAAAAAAGATTCAATCTCTTAATGTAAAAATAAGGCCTTAATTCGACGTTTGAAAGGTCTTAAAGATGCAACCGGACCGACCCGGTAAAGCAGGTTTAGATGTTACTGCAGGCAGAGTGTGTGCGGCTCGTCTGTGTTTTAGAGCGGCTCGGTCCACAGTAAACCCGCGCCACACACTTCATTTCTGTCTGTGCTGTGAGTCTGTCGCTTATAACCTGCATTCAGACACAACACACTCCAGTTAAAAGCCACCAGGTCTAACACATAAAAGAGAATTAAGTCAGAAATATATTACTATTTGTACCCCAAATAAAATGTATATTAATATTAATGTTATTATTATTCAGTGCAAGAGTAATATTACAAAATAGCAAAGGTTTTTCAATGTGTATATTTTCTTCTATACAAAAAATGTATGTATATTTATAACACGACTTGTTACATTACTCTGGGATTAAATTACAACAAAACTGGTAAACACTGCCGTGAGGAGGTTTCTAATACAGCTGCTGAGGGACTGATGGTAAATTCCACGTCTTTTTCTCTTCTGACTGCCGTAATCCGGCTCTCTATATATTTTTTTCCTCTCTTGGAAAGTCATGAGAAGGAAATACTGGATTTTTTTTTTCTTTCACTGTTGGAGCGAATGGAAATACAGAAAGGATATTTGCTCTGGTGTCACATCCACCTCTGTAGAAGTTTACCCTGCTGTAGTTTACTTACACCCAGTGTACAGTCTGCAGGAACACAATCCATTAGAGCCAATGTCTCGTAGTAGCATGGTTGAAGTGACGTGCAGGTCTTCAATTTCTTCTGGAAATGTCTTGGTAATGTGGTATTAAAAAGTATTACATTTGAAGTGCTGATACCTGCAGATACCCTGGTGATATCATGGGTATAGTTATGGTTATATCATGGGTATAGTTATGGTTATATCATGGGTATAGTTATGGTTATATCGTGGGTATAGTTATGGTGATATCATGGGTATAGTTATGGTGATATCATGGGTATAGTTATGGTGATATGGGTATAGTTATGGTTATATCATGGCTATAGTTATGGTTATATCGTGGGTATAGTTATGGTGATATCATGGGTATAGTTATGGTGATATGGGTATAGTTATGGTTATATCATGGGTATAGTTATGGTTATATCATGGGTATAGTTATGGTGATATCATGGGTATAGTTATGGTGATATCGTGGGTATAGTTATGGTTATATCGTGGGTATAGTTATGGTTATATCATGGGTATAGTTATGGTGATATCATGGGTATAGTTATGGTTATATCATGGGTATAGTTATGGTGATATCGTGGGTATAGTTATGGTTATATCATGGGTATAGTTATGGTGATATCATGGGTATAGTTATGGTTATATCGTGGGTATAGTTATGGTTATATCATGGGTATAGTTATGGTGATATCATGGGTATAGTTATGGTTATATCATGGGTATAGTTATGGTGATATCGTGGGTATAGTTATGGTTATATCATGGGTATAGTTATGGTGATATCATGGGTATAGTTATGGTTATATCGTGGGTATAGTTATGGTTATATCATGGGTATAGTTATGGTGATATCATGGGTATAGTTATGGTTATATCGTGGGTATAGTTATGGTGATATCGTGGGTATAGTTATGGTGATATCGTGGGTATAGTTATGGTGATATCGTGGGTATAGTTATGGTTATATCATGGGTATAGTTATGGTGATATCATGGGTATAGTTATGGTGATATCATGGGTATAGTTATGGTTATATCATGGGTATAGTTATGGTGATATGGGTATAGTTATGGTTATATCGTGGGTATAGTTATGGTTATATCGTGGGTATAGTTATGGTGATATCATGGGTATAGTTATGGTGATATCATGGGTATAGTTATGGTTATATCGTGGGTATAGTTATGGTGATATCATGGGTATAGTTATGGTTATATCGTGGGTATAGTTATGGTTATATCATGGGTATAGTTATGGTTATATCGTGGGTATAGTTATGGTGATATCATGGGTATAGTTATGGTTATATCGTGGGTATAGTTATGGTTATATCGTGGGTATAGTTATGGTGATATCATGGGTATAGTTATGGTGATATGGGTATAGTTATGGTGATATCATGGGTATAGTTATGGTTATATCATGGGTATAGTTATGGTGATATCATGGGTATAGTTATGGTTATATCATGGGTATAGTTATGGTGATATCATGGGTATAGTTATGGTGATATCATGGGTATAGTTATGGTGATATGGGTATAGTTATGGTTATATCATGGGTATAGTTATGGTGATATCATGGGTATAGTTATGGTTATATCATGGGTATAGTTATGGTGATATCATGGGTATAGTTATGGTTATATCATGGGTATAGTTATGGTTATATCATGGGTATAGTTATGGTGATATGGGTATAGTTATGGTTATATCGTGGGTATAGTTATGGTTATATCATGGGTATAGTTATGGTTATATCATGGGTATAGTTATGGTGATATCATGGGTATAGTTATGGTTATATCATGGGTATAGTTATGGTTATATCATGGGTATAGTTATGGTTATATCATGGGTATAGTTATGGTGATATGGGTATAGTTATGGTTATATCGTGGGTATAGTTATGGTTATATCATGGGTATAGTTATGGTTATATCATGGGTATAGTTATGGTGATATCATGGGTATAGTTATGGTGATATCATGGGTATAGTTATGGTTATATCATGGGTATAGTTATGGTGATATCATGGGTATAGTTATGGTGATATCATGGGTATAGTTATGGTTATATCGTGGGTATAGTTATGGTGATATCATGGGTATAGTTATGGTGATATGGGTATAGTTATGGTTATATCATGGGTATAGTTATGGTTATATCGTGGGTATAGTTATGGTTATATCGTGGGTATAGTTATGGTGATATGGGTATAGTTATGGTGATATCATTGGTATAGTTATGGTTATATCGTGGGTATAGTTATGGTTATATCGTGGGTATAGTTATGGTTATATCGTGGGTATAGTTATGGTTATATCATGGGTATAGTTATGGTGATATCATGGGTATAGTTATGGTTATATCATGGGTATAGTTATGGTTATATCGTGGGTATAGTTATGGTGATATCATGGGTATAGTTATGGTGATATTGTGGGTATAGTTATGGTGATATCATGGGTATAGTTATGGTGATATGGGTATAGTTATGGTTATATCATGGGTATAGTTATGGTGATATCGTGGGTATAGTTATGGTTATATCGTGGGTATAGTTATGGTGATATCGTGGGTATAGTTATGGTTATATCGTGGGTATAGTTATGGTGATATCGTGGGTATAGTTATGGTTATATCGTGGGTATAGTTATGGTGATATCATGGGTATAGTTATGGTGATATCATGGGTATAGTTATGGTTATATCATGGGTATAGTTATGGTGATATCATGGGTATAGTTATGGTGATATCATGGGTATAGTTATGGTTATATCGTGGGTATAGTTATGGTGATATCGTGGGTATAGTTATGGTGATATCATGGGTATAGTTATGGTGATATCATGGGTATAGTTATGGTTATATCGTGGGTATAGTTATGGTGATATCATGGGTATAGTTATGGTGATATCATGGGTATAGTTATGGTTATATCGTGGGTATAGTTATGGTGATATCATGGGTATAGTTATGGTGATATCATGGGTATAGTTATGGTTATATCGTGGGTATAGTTATGGTGATATCATGGGTATAGTTATGGTTATATCATGGGTATAGTTATGGTGATATCATGGGTATAGTTATGGTGATATCATGGGTATAGTTATGGTTATATCGTGGGTATAGTTATGGTGATATCGTGGGTATAGTTATGGTGATATCATGGGTATAGTTATGGTGATATCATGGGTATAGTTATGGTTATATCGTGGGTATAGTTATGGTGATATCATGGGTATAGTTATGGTGATATCATGGGTATAGTTATGGTTATATCGTGGGTATAGTTATGGTGATATCATGGGTATAGTTATGGTTATATCATGGGTATAGTTATGGTTATATCATGGGTATAGTTATGGTGATATCATGGGTATAGTTATGGTTATATCGTGGGTATAGTTATGGTGATATCATGGGTATAGTTATGGTGATATGGGTATAGTTATGGTTATATCATGGCTATAGTTATGGTTATATCGTGGGTATAGTTATGGTTATATCATGGGTATAGTTATGGTTATATCGTGGGTATAGTTATGGTTATATCATGGGTATAGTTATGGTGATATCGTGGGTATAGTTATGGTTATATCATGGGTATAGTTATGGTGATATCGTGGGTATAGTTATGGTTATATCGTGGGTATAGTTATGGTTATATCGTGGGTATAGTTATGGTGATATCGTGGGTATAGTTATGGTTATATCGTGGGTATAGTTATGGTTATATCGTGGGTATAGTTATGGTGATATCGTGGGTATAGTTATGGTGATATCATGGGTATAGTTATGGTGATATCATGGGTATAGTTATGGTGATATCATGGGTATAGTTATGGTGATATCATGGGTATAGTTATGGTGATATCATGGGTATAGTTATGGTGATATCGTGGGTATAGTTATGGTTATATCATGGGTATAGTTATGGTGATATCGTGGGTATAGTTATGGTTATATCGTGGGTATAGTTATGGTGATATCATGGGTATAGTTATGGTTATATCGTGGGTATAGTTATGGTTATATCATGGGTATAGTTATGGTGATATCGTGGGTATAGTTATGGTGATATCGTGGGTATAGTTATGGTTATATCATGGGTATAGTTATGGTTATATCGTGGGTATAGTTATGGTGATATGGGTATAGTTATGGTTATATCGTGGGTATAGTTATGGTTATAGTTATGGTTATATCGTGGGTATAGTTATGGTTATATCGTGGGTATAGTTATGGTTATATCGTGGGTATAGTTATGGTTATAGTTATGGTTATATCGTGGGTATAGTTATGGTTATATCGTGGGTATAGTTATGGTTATATCGTGGGTATAGTTATGGTTATATCGTGGGTATAGTTATGGTTATATCGTGGGTATAGTTATGGTTATATCGTGGGTATAGTTATGGTTATATCGTGGGTATAGTTATGGTGATATGGGTATAGTTATGGTTATATCGTGGGTATAGTTATGGTTATAGTTATGGTTATATCGTGGGTATAGTTATGGTGATATCATGGGTATAGTTATGGTTAAATAATGGCTATGCTTAAATGATGTTTATGTCCGTAGTTGAACTATGGTCATGATTACATTATGTTACGGTTATATTCTGGCTATAGTTATTATTTTCACGTTTACGGTTATATTATGTTTATAATTATGTTTATATTATTTTCACATTTACGGTTATATTATGGTGAGGGCTTTTTGTGTGTGGTGATGGTTACATTATGTCTGTGTTTAGACGATGTTTATGGTTATGGTTATATTAGTAAGTAGGAAATGTTCACAAAGTGCTTTACAGAAGATGGGTCATGTTATGGTTACAAAAAACTATAACTGACCATTATACAGTATTACATAGCAGTGTCCAACTACAGCCATCAGCTGTAGTGTGAGGTGTGTGTCTGCTCTCTCAAACTACCACACACACACACACACACACACACACACACACACACAGGATCACAAGAATGTGTTTCCATTCGCACTGTTCCACTTCCACTTCTCTTTCTTTCTCACCCGCCTCCCCAGTGTCATGTTCCTCAGCAGTACACATCCAACCTCCTCTCTTTTTCTTCTTCTTCTCCTCCTCCATCTGTCTGTCTGTACATGTCTCTCTGCACTGTACATCTCTATAATTACCTCCCTCTCTCGTCTGTCTTCTCTCCCTCTCTCTCGTTCTCACACACTGCTGTGAATGACCTTTTCAGCGTGCACTCTTTTCTTTCTGCGTCTGATTCGGAGACTTTCTCCGATGTGCCTCGGTATCGATCGCGGAGGCTTCCTGATGTGAAGGAAGCAGGGTTCTCCTTTATTGTTTTCCTTACAATAAAATATATTCAGGTCTGTCTGCTGGTTTTTTTTAAAGGAGAAACACAGGCATTTCCTTACACATGGTCAGATCATAATATCATCTCCTGGACGGAATACAACTTCTGACATGGCTTCCAGATATATATTATATATAGGAAAAAGCAAATTCGGAGAAAAATATGGCCACAATACCCCAAGACCCTGAAGGGGTTGATATTAAACAATACAATAAAATATATATATATATATATATATATATATATATATATATATATATATATATATATATATATATATATATATATATATATATTATCCAAATATAAATCTTTACATCTCTCGGTGAAGAGTTGTGTAAATCTGCTCTGTGAGAATATTGTAAAAATAAAACTGAACTGAAAATAAAGTTCCGTCTTGTCCCGTGTCCGCAGAGGAGAGTTCTGCGCTCGGCCCCGGAGAAACTACGGAATCGGACCTCGGTTGCGGCCAACGTGACCCAGAGCAGCCCCGGCACACGTGTCAACCGCTACATCGGCCGTCTGATCGAGGCACGTCAGACAGAGTCGGACACGGCGGACTTAAACTTCCTTACGCTCATGTACAAGTGCTCAGAGCGGGAGAGGAAGGTGAGAGGCTTCATCACAGCCATGATTCCCAAACGTTTTACTTTGTAAAAAAATACATAAATAAATCAATTTACAGCCTTCCATCAGGTGTTTATAGTTGTGCTTGGATTTTCACAAGTCCTAAAAGTAGATTAAGAGAGCCTAATTAAACAAACGAGGCAAAAATATTATACTTGGTCATTTATTTATTGAGGAAAATGATCCAGTATTACACATCTGTGAGAAGCAAAAGTATGTGAACGTCTAGGATTATCAGTTTAATTTGAAGGTGAGATTAGAGTCAGGTGTTTGTAATCAGTGGGGTGATGATCAGGTGTGAGTGAGTGAGCGTCCTGTTTTATTTAAAGAACAGGGATCTATCAGAGTCTGATCTTCACAACGCATGTCTGTGGAAGTGTATCATATCATATCACAAAGGAGATTTCTGAGGACCTCAGAAAAAGAGTCGTTGAAGCTCATCAGGCTGTGAAAGGTTACAGAATCATCTGTAAAGAGTTTGGACTCCACCGATCCACAGTCAGACAGGTTGTGTACAAATGGAGGAAATTTAAGACCAGTGTTCCCCTCCCCAGGAGCGGAGACCAACAAAGATCACTCCAAGAGCAAGACGTGTAATAGTCCACGAGGCCACAAAGGAACCCAGGGGAACTTCTAATCAAATAAAGACCTCTCACACATTGGCTAATGTTAATGTTCATGAGTCCTCCATCAGGAGAACACTGAACAACCATGGTGTGCATGGCAGAGATACAAGCAGAACATCACTGCTCTCCAAAAAGAACATTGCTGCCCTTCTGCAGTTTGCTAAAGATCACATGGACGAGCCAGAAGGCTGTTGGAAAAATGGTTTGTGGAGGAATGAGACCAAAATAGAATTTTTGGTTTATATTTGGAGAAAGGAAAACACTGCATTCCAGCATAAGAACCGTATCCCATCTGTGAAACATGGTGGTGGTAGTGTCAGGGTTTCGGCCTGTTTTGCTGCATCTGGTCCAGGACGACTTCATCATTGATGGAACAGTGAATTATGAGTTATACCAGCGAATTCTAAAGGAAAACGTCAGGACATCTGTCTGTGACGTGAATCTGAAGAGAAAGTGGGTCATGCGGCAAGACAACGATCTTAAACACACGAGTCGTTCTACCACAGAACGCTTAAAGAGGAGTAAAGTTAGTGTTTTATAACGGCCGAGTCAAAGTCCTGACCTTAATCCAGTAGAAATGTTGTGGAAGAACCTGACGCAA
>NC_030422.2:29942599-30072599 GCF_001660625.3 Ictalurus punctatus
TGTGTGTGTGTGTGTGTGTGTTAAAGAATGCACTGGTTCATTGCTATTTAATTCCTTCGAGGATAGGACAGGGAGAAAAGAAAGAACGAAAGAAAGAACTCTTAATCAGAGACATTGCTCATCTCACGAAAGGATTTTGTCAGGAATAAAATAAACGCGATGAAAGTGAGCTGTATGTGTATAATCTGAATAGTAATTTATAATCTGTCTGATCTATCTAAAAAATGTCATTTTTAAAACCGAAAAATTTTATCGAATCTGTCTAAATAATCGAATCTATCTGTTTAATCTATCTAATAATCCAATCTCGCTTTTTAATATATCTAAAAAATTATCATTCTGTCTAATCTATCTAAATAATCGGTTCCATTTGCTTAATCTATCTAAATAATCGAATCTATCTAAATCATCTAATCTATCTGTTATATTGGTCTATTTTAAATAATACTACCTGTCTAATCTATTTAAATAATCCGATCTCTCGGACTACTGTATCTATAAAAAAAAAATTCGGTGTAATCTATCTAAATAGTTCAACCGATTTCCCTAATCTATCTAAATAATCTAATCTATCTTTCTACTGTATGTAAATGATGTAATCTCTCTGTGTAATCTATCTAAAATCCAAGCTGTCTAGATAATCTAATCTATCTGCCTAATTGATCTACATCATTTGATCTCTCCATCTATTCCAATCGATCTGTCTAATCTAATCAAAAAAATATATTGAAATAATATATTCTATCTAAATCTATGTCTAATCTCTTTAAATAATCAAAGGTATCTGTCTAATCTATCTAAATAATCGAATCTTTCTGTAGTAATCTATCTAAATCATTTATAGCCTGAATGATGAAGATGGAAGCCATTTTGTTCTATTAGACCAGTGACTAATGTATTCATTACAACCAGGACTCATTCATTCGGCTAATGTGAGCGATCTACTGCACTCCCGTCGGATCTATTTAAATCCTTGTCATCTTCTCATTCACGGTTCATCGTAGTAGTCGTTTATATATTTCATTTTTAAACTGTGTTACGTTACATCATATTACATTTGGCAGCAAAGAATATAAACATCCTTTCATTCTTAAGTCCACGTTTTCTATCCCTGATTTTTTTTAGAGTCACTGTTGAAAACTCCAGTCTCAGAGCCCTTTAACTCCAGACCAATCTGGCAACCTCGGCAGCCGATTTTATTCACCTGAATGTGGGGCTCAGGAAACATACTGCGAAACCCGGTTCTGAATACGAGGAACTTTCCCTGATTAAATGTATCCCTCATTCGTCTGGCAGAGAATTGTGTCCAGATTTACACCAGATTTAGATTTAGAGATTTAGACAGAATCTAATCTGAGCCCGGAGCTCAGAGTCGGACAGCTTTGTACAGCTTCAGTGAACGTTCAGTGAGTGAGTCCTGCTATCGTTTATTCATCCACAACATTAACCTTACAAAATGAGACCCCTAAACATGATTGTGTACACACACACACACACACACACACACACACCCACACACACACACAGCAGAAGCATTAATCATTTGTAATGAGTTCATGTGTATCCTCCTTCAGCTACTGCTCGTCTTTCAGACCATGCTATTTTTGATAGTGACCTGCACTATGTGTGTGTGTGTGTGTGTGTGTGTGTGTGTGTGTGTGTGTGTGTGTGTGTGTGTATGGGTGGGTGTGTGTGTATTAAGCCTAAATATAAGCCGGAGTGTTCCCCTGAAAGTCTCAGCTCCATTCCTCTTTCCAGTCCTCTTTCTACAGCTGTCTGAGAAATAGGCTATGGGTCAGATTCAGAGAGATTTCCATAATAATGATGATTAGAAGGTATTTCAGTCCGATCTAATGAAGTTGTGTGTTTAATGCTTCCCTTTTTTTTAATCGACCTCTCCAAAGTGTTGAGCTTCATTAGAGCCACACGTAATCAATCAGGACACAAAACATCCGCCCACTCAGCACAGCGGCCTCTTACACAACACTGAGGGAGAGATGCAGAGACAGAAAGAACGGATGGATGGATGGATGGATGGATGCATGGACGGATGCATGGATGGATGGATGGATGCATGGATGCATGGATGGATGCAGGGAATGATGCATGGATGGATGGATGGATGCATGGATGGATGCATGGATGGACGGATGGATGCATGGATGGATGGATGCATGGATGGATGCATGGGTGGATGGATGGATGGATGGATGGATGGATGCATGGATGCATGGATGGATGCAGGAAATGATGCATGGATGGATGGATGGATGCATGGATGGATGCATGGATGGACGGATGGATGCATGGATGGATGGATGCATGGATGGATGCATGAGTGGATGGATGGATGGATGCATGGATGCATGGATGGATGCAGGGAATGATGCATGGATGGATGGATGGATGCATGGATGGATGCATGGATGGACGGATGGATGCATGGATGGATGGATGGATGCATGGATGGATGGATGGATGGATGGATACATGGATGGATGGATGCATGCATGGATGGATGCATGGATGGATGCATGGATGGACGGATGGATGCATGGATGGATGGATGGATGCATGGATGGATGGATGGATGGATGGATACATGGATGGATGGATGGTTGCATGGCTGGACGGATGGATGCATGGATGGACGGATGGATGGATGCATGGATGGATGGATGGATGCATGGATGGATGGATGGATGGATGCATGGATGGATGCATGGATGGATGCATGGATGGATGGATGGACGCATGGATGGATGCATGGATGGACGGATGGATGGATGCATGGATGGTTGGATGAATGGAAGGATGCATGGATGGATGGATGGATGCATGGAATGATGGATGGATGGATGGATGCATGGAGTGATGGATGGATGGATGGATGGATGCATGGAATGATGGATGGATGCATGGAATGATGGATGGATGCATGGATGGACGCATGGAATGATGGATGGATGGATGGATGGATGGATGCATGGAATGATGGATGGATGGATGCATGGAATGATGGATGGATGCATGGAATGATGGATGGATGCATGGATGGACGCATGGATGGACGGATGGATGCATGGATGGATGGATGGATAGATGGATGGATGGATGGATGGATGGATAGATGGATGGATGTTGGGTGACCTCTAGAATTATTAGCACCTTTCATAAAAATGACAAATAAATTGTATAATTGAATAAAATAACAATTGTTCACAGTTCAAAATGGCAACTCGAAAAAATATGAGAAAAATATTGATCATTGTTCACAATGTAAAATATATATATATATATATATATATATATATATATATATATATATATATATATATATATTAAAAAGATATTAAGATATTGTTTGAAAAACCGTAATAGGTGCCCTTTAATATATACATTTTTGCTTATTTAAAACGTTGCATCAATCAGGAAAGAGGCTCTAATGAAACCCAGTGTGTCCAAAAGGTTCAACTGAAACCCAAGAAAACAGCAAAGGATCTGGAGGCATCAGGTATGGAAGTGCAGTATGTACAGCCACCATTAAGAGTGTGCTACACCGCCATGGCCTGAAAGGCGGCCCTGCAGGGGAGAAGCAACAGTCTACTCGGAGACTGGCTTCAGAAATCCAGACGGAAGACCGCATGTGATCAGCAGCATTGTGAAGGAGTGTCCTCTGGTCAGATGATATTGATCAGTGCTCTGTGTGGAGGAAAAAGGGTGGGGCATTAATGTGAAGAGCACTAAAGCATAATGCTAATGATGCACTTCAGAAAATAGACATCATCATGAGGAAGGAGGTTTATCTCGAAATAATGAAGAAACACATCGGGACATTCCTGCTGGAAGACAAACTGTCTGGATAATGCAGGACAGACAGAGAGACGGACATATAAATAGATAGACAAACAGAGTGATAGATAGATAGACAGATAGATAGATAGAGGGCTTCAGCCTAGGGGGATGTAAACTTTTGACAGACAGACAGACAGACAGAGAAACAGATAGATAGAGAGATAGAGAAACAGATAGATAGATAGATAGATAGATAGATAGATAGATAGAGAAACAGATAGATAGATAGATAGATAGAGAAACAGATAGATAGACCGATAGATAGATAGATAGATAGACCGATAGATAGATAGATAGACCGATAGATAGATAGATAGATAGATAGATAGATAGATAGAGAGATAGACAGATAGATAGATAGATAGATAGATAGATAGATAGATAGATAGATAGATAGAGAAACAGATAGATAGATAGAGAAACAGATAGATAGATAGATAGATAGATAGATAGATAGATAGATAGAGAAACAGATAGATAGATAGAGAAACAGATAGATAGATAGATAGATAGATAGATAGACAGATAGATAGATAGATAGATAGATAGACAGATAGATAGATAGATAGATAGATAGATAGATAGAGAAACAGATAGATAGATAGACAGATAGAGAAACAGATAGATAGATAGATAGATAGATAGATAGAGAAACAGATAGATAGATAGACAGATAGATAGATAGATAGATAGATAGATAGATAGATAGAGAAACAGATAGATAGATAGACAGATAGAGAAACAGATAGATAGATAGATAGATAGATAGAGAAACAGATAGATAGATAGATAGATAGATAGATAGACAGATAGATAGATAGATAGACAGATAGACAGATAGATAGACAGATAGATAGATAGATCGATAGACAGATAGATAGATAGATAGATAGACAGATAGATAGATAGATAGAGAGATAGATAGATAGATAGATAGATAGATAGAGAAACAGATAGATCGATAGATAGATAGATAGATAGATAGACAGATAGATAGATAGACAGATAGATAGATAGATAGATAGACAGATAGATAGATAGAGAAACAGATAGATAGATCGATAGAGAAACAGATAGATAGATAGACAGATAGATAGATAGATGGAGAAACAGATAGATAGATAGAGAAACAGATAGATAGATAGATAGAGAGATCGATAGACAGATAGATAGATAGATAGATAGATAGACAGATAGATAGATAGATAGATAGATAGACAGATAGATAGATAGACAGATAGATAGATAGACAGATAGATAGATAGAGAAACAGATAGATAGATAGATAGATAGATCGATAGACAGATAGACAGATAGAACAGGAAAAGAAAGGGAAGGAAGAGTAAATAATCATATTCGAGGGGATAAAGAAGAAACTTTTACAGGAGAAAGTTTTCTTCTTCACAGCAGATGGTTTCCAAAATCCCCGGAGGTTTCCTGTGTTCTTTATGAGTCTCAGTCTGACCTTTATTCCAGCACCGTTTCCCCGTTTCATCATGTACACGCTACTCCTGCACACGCAGACTGCAGCGCTGCGTTCTGTGGGCTTTTGTTCCACTCTCTATTTCAGACCCGTTCCAGTTCTAGCCGGGTTTAAG
Source organism: Ictalurus punctatus (assembly GCF_001660625.3). Classification (NCBI taxonomy): domain Eukaryota; kingdom Metazoa; phylum Chordata; class Actinopteri; order Siluriformes; family Ictaluridae; genus Ictalurus; species Ictalurus punctatus. Next base: position 29,948,053 of record NC_030422.2, read on the forward strand.
TGAAGGTGAAAAGCAGCCAGACTCTGGAGTGTGCTTTGTTATGACTGTGTTTGACTCACAGCACTGTACAGTGGAGTGTTTTGTCTAACACACCTGATTCAGCTCATTAGATCATTACCACGCTCGAGTCGAGTCGGGTGGGTTTGATGATTAACCCTGCGGCGCTCCGGGGCTTCACTTCACCCCTCTCTTTAAATAACCCTGAGTGGCGTTAGCTACAGTGTGTGCTGCAGCGTGTCGGGGTCTGTGTGTGTTCATGTTCATATCAGGTGTGTGTTAAATCATTGCGTGAGCTTTCACGAGCCTTCCACAGCAGCACTGAAATGGTTAAAGAAACACGAAACCAGTGTGATGAATCCTGCTGAGAACCAGAGCCGGGTTGCCTCTGCCAGGAGGTTCCGACTTGAGTATAGAGAGTGCTTTCAGCAACTTTGTGTTCATGATGATCCCGGATATACGTCACGATTGTTCAATAAATAAACAACAGAAATGGTTAAAGAAACCAACAGCTGAGTGCTTCTCCATGGAAATATCACTTGCATGTTATTGGTTTGAGAAAAGAAAAGAAAGAAAGAAAGAAAGAAAGAAAGAGAGGATGGACAGAATACTGAAGTGACACTTGGTTTGTTTCTCTCTCCACAGCGCGGGTGTAGGTTCTCTGAACGTTCGCTCGTATGAGCCCATCCTCTCCCTGCTGCTGTTCTCCTGCGCTCTGGCCCTGCACTCACGCCAGCTCGAGCTCAAACTGCGCCTCGACTTCCTCTGGGCCACACAGGTTAGAACCCTCACACAAGACCGTCACACAGAACCCTGACCTAGAGCCCATAGAACCCTCACACAGGACCACTAGATCTCTCACATAGGACCCTTTCACAGGACCCATAGAACCCTCACACACAACCCATAGAACCCTCACACACAACCCATAGAACCCTGACATAGAACCCATAGAACCCTCACACACAACCCATAGAACCCTGACATAGAACCCATAGAACCCTCACACACAAACAATAGAACCCTGACATAGAACCCATAGAACCCTCACATACAAACCATAGAACCCTCACACACAACCTATAGAACCCTAACATAGAACCCACAGAACCCTCACATACAAACCATAGAACCCTCACACACAACCTATAGAACCCTCACACACAACCTATAGAACCCTAACATAGAACCCACAGAACCCTCACACACAAACAATAGAACCCTGATATAGAACAGATAGAACCCTCACACACAACCCATAGAACCCTGATATACTTCAAGTACAGAAATGATCATATTACTAATCACTGTGTACATCACACACATACAGAGTGTGAGCACAAGAAAAGGTGGATGAGCTGAAGGAAAGAAAGAAAGAAAGAAAGAAAGAAAGAAAGAAAGAAAGAAAGAAAGAAAGAAAGAAAATGGGGAAAAGAAAAGGAGTGTTAGGAAGGAAGGAAAACATGGGGAAAAAATACTGACCAATCAGAATGGAGTATTCCACAGCACTGTGATGTAATTAGCTATAAAAGTATAAATGCGGTTAGAATGATACATGTAGGAGTACTTCAGTCAGAGTTACAGTGTGATTAATGTGAGGGAAATGACACACACACACACACACACACACACACACACACACACACACACACACACACACACACAGTGTTCTTATTTTATTATTAGTGTGCTGTAATGAAATGACTCGGGGCTACTGAGGTCATTTTCACGATGCTGTTTTCTATATCACGGGCACAGTGTGTGTGTGTTTGTGTTCGTGTGTGTGTGTGTGTGTGTGAGTGTGTGTGTGTGTGTGTGTGTGTGTGTGTGTGTGTGTGTGTGTGTGTGTGTGTGTGTGTGTGTGTTTGCTGCCAGCTTGTTCACTGCTGCGCTAGCTCTGTTAGCATTGGCACTCCTCCAAGGTTAGAAAGGTGGCTCTCTGAGTGTGTGTGTGTGAGTGCGTGTGTGTGCGTGTGTGAGTGTGTATGTGTGTGTGTGTGTGTGTGTATGTGTGTGTGTGTGTGTGTGTGTGTGTGTGAGAGTGTGTGTGTGTGTGTGTGAGTGTGTGTGTGTGTGTATGTGTGGGTGTGTGTGTGGATGTCTGTGTGTATGTATGTGTCTATGTGTGCATGTGGTTGCTGTGTGTGTGTGTGTATGTGTGTGTGTATGTGCATGTGTATGTGCGTGTGTGTGTATGTGTGTGTGTATGTGTGCATGTGGTTGCTGTGTGTGTGTGTGTATGTGTGTGTGTGTGTGTGTGTGTGTGTGTGTGTGTGTGTGTGTGTGTGTGTGTATGTGTGTGTGTGTGCACTTCCCACACTTACACACCATGATTTGGTGACCTACATCACACCCAGGTTCGCTCAGACACAACATCAGCGCTGTATTGTTTTACGTGACTGAGTCTTGGTAATGTGCTGAATATTAATGACAGACAATCACTGAAACGCTAACGAGCATAATGATAATGATCTCAAACTCGGTCGGAATCTCAAGCTGCTCAGAGCTGTGCTTAATAACCGAATCCGTAACACTTCTACACACTCCTGTGTCTTCTGAATATCTATCTTTACAATCCAGAAGTATTGTGAATAAAAGATAAGTATAAAGTTCTACTGATTGTTTGCGTCTGTTTTATGTATACACACAGATCTACATGTCCACTACTAGTCAAATTTAGCTAGCTAGTAGCTAGTAGGACACAACAGACACTTCTGATATAGTCGACCTGGTTTAGGGAAAGCTTTCTTACTTCCGAGGAGAGAATTAAAATAGTGTTCACTGCTACAGACACAATGTTTTACTTATTTATTTATTTATTTGAATGTTTAGCATGGCCTGCGGTGGTAGAGCAGTGTGTAAAAGGCCTGCGTCACTGTTTCAGCGCTGATGTGAATGTTCGATAATGCTGCCTGGCACATAATGGAATAAATTAGAGAGTCCCCCCCCCCCCCCCCCCCGTCCCCATCCCACCCCGTGCCCCCCCCACCCCCACCCCGAGGCCATCATTACATAACACTGAGAAACACAAACAGACAGAAAACAAAGAGCCCCTGACACAATGCTTACACAACCTCGCTGAACTTTGTCCTCACTCGCCCTCATAATGTAATACACACTGCTGCTGTGATACAGCACACACACACGCACGCGCACACACACACACACTGGTTCTGTGCTGACATCTAGTGCTCACCTGAGGAATATCCTCATTCCCACAGGATGTTATAATGAATGACACAGTAAAACAGCTCACTGCTTGGGTGAGCTTAACATCATTTTACTTTTGTTTTTGTTTCGCTGTAGATGTTTTTCTTGTTGTTTTTCGAAAAATGAAGACCAGTATTCAAAATGTTATTTGTTGGTTTGTTACAGCACAAGGATGATTAAAATATTCATTTCTTTGTTAGTTGAAAGCGCAGTACTCACTAAGTTAGCCAGGCTGTTTCGCTTAATTTATTTATTTGGTTGGTTTTTAGTACAACTTTTTTTTATTTGTTTGTTTGTTTGTTTGTTTGTTTGTTTGTTAAAGCACAAGCCTTATTAAAATATGAATTTCTTTATTAGTTGACAGCATAGTATTAGCAAAGTTAGGTCATTTGATTATTTATTTATTTGGTTGTTTTTTAGTAAAAAAAAAAACAAACAAACATTTTTTTGTTTATTTGTTGCTTATTTGTTTGTTGTTTGTTTGTTACAGCACAAGCATTTTAAAAATCTTTTATGTATTTGTTGTTTACAGTAAAGTACTAGAAAAGTTTGTTATTTTTTGCTTATTTATTTGTTTATTTATTTACTTAGTTACTTATTTACTTAAAACACAGGTCAGTGTTCAGTTATTTATTTATTCACGTGTTCATTTTCCTGACCCAGTATTGAATAAAGTAGTTTATTCAATAACTTATAATTTAGTAATTTATTATTATTATTATTATTATTATTATTATTATTATTATTATTATTATTATTATTTATCAAAACACAGACTAGCATTTTGTTTGTTTGTGTGTGTGTTTGTTTGTTTGTTTGTTAAAATGAACTATTCTACTATCTGTTCATTTATTGGCATGTTTATTTAAAACACAGACTTGTATTCAACCCTAAGGTATTCGTTATATAATTACAGATACATACAATTATATCAGTATTATACTCTAGATGTGTTTCTTTAGATACTGGATTCAAATACACAAATATATACAGAAATTAGAGTCTTATAAATAAAAAAAACCGCCTCAGATATTAATGAGTACTTTTTATTGTGAGTTCCGTTTAAGTGTTCACGTTGATGAAGGTCGTTGTTCTGTCCCCGTAAACAAATGCAGAAATAACACGTTTTCACGTTGAGTCACACAGAAAAACATGAAAGAATAGAGTTTTATAGTACTCCAGTTTTAAGATTGTTTAATAATAATATATAATAAATACTTTAATAACTAACTTATTAATTGCATTAATTCATTTTTATATATAAGTATATGGCTCTCTGTATCCCTACAGGATAGTCAAAGCGGTCCAGTTGAAGAGCCTTTCATACTTGATGCTTAAATTACGCAATTTTCTTAATGAACCTCGTTAGAGCAATCAAACGTAGACCCGACTCGGTAATTACGGCTCTCGCACCTTTTGTGCTTTAATATTTAACACTTGCACTGGGTTTCCCGGTAGCGTAAAACGAGTGTGTGATGCGTGTGACGTTAGTGAGTCGATCGGTCCGTTTCATGTGAATGATACTTTTATGAAATGGAGACGTTTTGTGTGTCCAGGCTGAGGAGGAGCGGGACGGTATGGAGAAGGTGAAGTTGGACAACAGGAGGATTCTCTTCAATCTGCTGCCGGTTCACGTGGCTCAGCACTTCTTAATGTCCAACCCCAGGAACATGGTGAGACACAACAAGGTTTGAGAATCCACGTGATCCACCTGGGAGATATAACAAAGGCAAAACTCGAACATTTCTAGAAGATGGTTCCATCTGGGTTGAGATATTTGTATTGACTTAGTAGGGCGTCCAAACTTTTACATATGCCGCAATTCATTTTGTCATTTTCTGGGAGTTTTTTTTATTTTTTATTTTTTCAAGGTAATCAAATATAATGTAACTGTGTATTAACATTTGCTAAAAAAAAATAAAAAATAAAAAATAATAAATACTTGAAAAATCAACTAAATATATATAGTAGGTGCCAAAACTTTTGCACACAACAGCGTTTTATTGATTTTATTTATTTATTTCCTTACTTGCATACTTAATGATGTCTTTATCCATAGGATCTGTATTACCAGTCGTACTCCCAGGTCAGCGTGCTCTTCGCCTCCATTCCCAACTTCAACGACTTCTACATCGAGCTGGACGGAAACAACATGGGCGTGGAGTGCCTGCGTCTCCTCAACGAGATCATCGCCGATTTCGACGAGGTCAGTTTCCGTCTCTCCCGTCAGCCAATCGCAAGCTTGTCCTGTACACCGTGTGGTCTTAATGTATCCTGCTTCCTGTGCATTTCCCAGCTCATGGACAAGGAATGCTACAAAGACATTGAGAAGATCAAAACCATCGGCAGCACGTACATGGCAGCGGTGGGTTTGGTTCCCACTGCGGACAGCAAGGTGAGCGCTTCTACTTGCTTCTCCAGTTAGGTAAGACGCCATATAGTCAAAGCAACAAGGCAGAATTCAGTCTAAACATCTAGTTGAGCAGAAACGGGTTCCTGGATCTCTGACAGTCCTGGGATTTGGTCACTGACACTCACCTTAACCGGTGTGTTCATTTTTTACTCCAGGTTAAAAAGTCCATTTTAGCTCACCTGAGCACAATAGCAGACTTCGCCATCGAAATGTTTGACGTCCTTGATGAAATCAACTACCAGTCTTACAACGATTTTATCCTGAGAGTAGGTAAGCTGTAACCATGCATGTATAAGTCACGGGGCACTCATGGACTGTAAGATTCCTCTGAAAACAGACGTTGGAAAATTCCTGTCATGGTTTTTGTTTTGTTTTCACAGGTATAAATGTAGGTCCAGTCGTGGCCGGTGTAATCGGGGCTCGTAGGCCTCAGTATGATATCTGGGGCAACACGGTGAACGTGGCCAGCCGTATGGACAGTACGGGAGTCCCGGGAAAGATCCAGGTCCACACGCCTTTCTTCCTTAATTTATTTTCATTTTAAAATCTTTGTGCAAAGTCCTCAGCATGAATTCCGGCTGTAGAATTGAATTCTTGATACAGCTCTGGCAGTAGTGCAGCTACGGATCACAGGTTTAGTTGTCTGCGTACCTCTGAGTATTCACTGTTATATCCACTAGAGGATATAAAAGGGATGACGCATGAGGTCATCCATGTTCTGTATCACTTATCCAAACAGGGTTGTGGGGAGCCTGGAGACTATCCCAGGGAACTCTGGGCATAACGCAGGGGACACCCTGGATGGGGTGCCAACCACACCACAGGGCACAATCGCACACACATTCACAAACCCCGGACAATTTGGAAATGCCGATCAGCCTACAGCTTTTGGACTGGAGGAGGAAACCCGTAGGGAAACCCACCGAAGTATGGGGAGAACGTGCAAACTCCACGCACAAAGACATGCTGGAGATGGGATTCAAACCCCCATCCCTGAAGGTGCGAGGCAAGCGTGCTAAGCACTAAGCCACCGTGCCCTCCGGCTGACACGTCCATATCTGGAATATCTTCCTTGGCTACGTCTTCCAGTTTTGCGTGTCAACAATGAAAATGGCGACCGATGTGAACGGACTTTATTATCTTGCGAAGAGGGTGGGAACAGCATAGCTGCTCACCAGCGTAGATGGTACTGTATGTTACGCCGTTAAATCAACCTCGCCGTGGAAACGACGAAGCGAGTATGTTTTTCGTATCATAGTACAGCGCCCCCACTGTTTATGCTGGATGCCTAGCGATAAGGTTGCGCGCAAACAATGCTCCAAACGACCTCAGGATACATTCGGCAGCCATTTTGTGTACATACAAGCGAGTGTAATCAATTTTGGGTTGGTATCTTGGCTTCGTCACACCACCCCATCGTTTGGTAATTTCCTTTAACTAGCGGTTTCTAATATAAACTAGCCATGACGTTTTCGGTGATATGTTAATACCAAGATAATGGTGTAGGTCCTGTAGTTGATTCTCTATGCAGTAATAGTGTTATTTGTATCTTCTCTATAGGTAACAGAGGAAGTGCACCGCCTGCTGCAGAACGACTACGACTTGGTTTGTCGCGGCAACATCAGCGTAAAGGGTAAAGGTGAAATGGTGACCTACTTCCTGGAGGGCCGGTCTCAAGGCGCAGGTCCGAGGCCACCCGAGCGCCGCAGGAGCACGTACGCCATGGGCCGTGCCGCCAGGGTCGGGGTCGGATCTGCACAGAGCTCCGCCCACAACCCCGCACATGGCCGTCCTGCGTCTTATATCGTGCACGAGGGGACCGGTGAGGAGGACACTGAAGAGGAGGAAGGAGAGGTTTAAGGATGAACAGGGGCTGAAAAGGGAACGAGGGTCATCAGAAAGGGGAGCTCCGTGATCTTTGCAGGATTTTCTTCGGACTCAAAGACACGTAGGGTCCAAGACGAGCACGAGGCATTCGGCCCCGGAGGCTTTACAAACTACGAGGACACGTTTGCGATGAGAAACGTTGAAAGAAGGATCCGAAAGATGGAATTTTGTCTTCCCTTTCTACGTGATTGATAATCTGCTTTGGTTTTAGCTACGGAAATACTTCGTTCTTCTTTTCAGCGTTTTTTGATTTCAACCCGCACACTCGTCTTTTCCAATCAGAGGCACGGCTGGGGATTACAGACACCCTGTTTAGTGGGTGATTTTTTTGTGCACACTTAAATGGAACTTGTAAAGCTTAAAGTCGATTATTTACAATATTTACATCAGGACTGATTTTTTTATGTATTATACGCCAAGACTACCTGATCTGATGTAAATACTTAGATGTTCTATAAAATTTGTGTACTTTTTGTAAGCTATTCAGTGAGTTTGAGTGGAGGTGAGCGTGTATGTGTATGCATGTGTTTGCGATATAACGAAGATAGCACAGACAACGTTTTAAAAGCAATTTTCTCAATTAAGCGATAGGCTTTATAGGCTTCTTTTTTTTTTTTTTTTTCCGTTGTTGTTGGTAATTTCCAGATCTTTGCGTAGCTGTGGATTAATCAGGGAGGGTGACCAGCACCCAAACTGCTCGACTTCATTTGATATTTTTCAGGTTATGCGACTTGCCTTGCTGCACCGACGACTTTTCTAACGTGAGGTTTGTGGAACTTTCTTATCAGGGCACTTCTATTAGACGTTCCAGACGGACTTAGATGCAACTACAAGGACACGTTCAGCGTTACGGAGTTCGTCGCTTCGTAGCTAACGATGGACGTGCTCCGATCCACCGATGAAGTTATGATGGGAAAATCTTCGGTTCGTCATTGCATTAACACATTCATTCAGTAATAAAATAATCACCGTTCACAAAAAGGAATATTAGTACCAGTGATGATTATAGCATATTCTGAATATTTGACCTGATTTAGCTCAGGCTTTTCTCTTGTGTTCTTCAAGGCATGCTTTCGTGATGGTCGTGAGGAAACGAAAGCGGATTAGGAAAGGTTGAATGGTTGGAGCGCGCTCTGAAGGCAGTGACCTCATGTTGAGCGGAGTATCTCGCCCATGCAGAGTTATATAAAGTCACAGGATGCTTTCACATCCGCAGGGTTTAGTCAGTTCGAACGGAACCCTCGTGGGTTCTTTGCCTCTGTGCGGTTCTTTAGACATATCGTAATCACACTCGGGCGTGGAACAAAGCGAGGTGGTCTCAGTCCACTTCCAAGTGAACCATAGTGAGAAAGTGATTTGACTCTGAATTGACTCGACTGCATGAAGTGAATCAAACATCCCTGTTGAAAAAAAACAACATTTTAATGGGAATTGCATTGATTTTTAATGCAAACTATAATGGTCCTTGTGGGTCTTTACTGCTAATGTATTGGGTTCTATTGGTGCAGGTTTATTTCTAGTGGAAACCAATACAAACCATTAAGTCCTAATAGAATATGGCCCAAGACACACTATATTTGTTAATGGTTTTAATGATATTTGTAGTGGAAACTATTAGAATTCCGATAATGGTTTCTATTGTTTTTTGTTTTTTTTCAACAGGGATGCCATGTGTTTTGAGTTGCAGTCAGGGTTGCCAGGTCCATCCCAAAGTCCGCACTATTGACGCTATCCATAGCATAATTTCCCAATCATTGCAATATATCTTACAACAGATAATGTTGTGTATATCACCTAAACACTGTCCACACACACACCTTCCCTTTGTTCACTCTGTTAGCAGAAACTGATGAGATGAATCAATGAATTGCAATTATTTGCTTTAAAACCAGATTCTGCAGGCCTCGTACTATTTGAAATCTCCCACAGCCTTCCCCCTCCCTCCCACAACTAGATCAATTTGGTTTAAAAACAGTGACCCTGGCAACCTTGGTTACAGATTCGTGCCGCTAGCCTGAGCCTCGAGGTGCAAACTGAACCAGAAGACAGAGCTGTAGAACTGCCGAAATGCCATGTGGAGATTCTGGAGATTTGGACTGACGGACAGAAAGTGGAATTAATCTCTGAACGTGACAGAATCGATTCTTTTTTAAACGAGTCATTCGTGTAATTATCGAATAATTCCATGCTCTCTGTGCTTGGCTGATTTTTGAGATTTCTGCACACACTCTGCAGGTAAAGCTTTGTTTACCTGTTTTTGCATCGCTGTGTTTCTTAACAATAAATGAAAATGCACATTTTCATTCCCACACATTCCTAAAGCAACATTTTATTAAATTTTTTGCCTTTCGGTTTGTTTAATTAATAAACTGATAGGTGTGAAAGCACCCTTCGACCTCCTCGTTAACGTAAAATTGCAAAATAAGTGCCACAGAATGTACATTAGTAACTTTTTAGATGAATCCTCACCAGTACGTTAACTTTATACTATACTATACTATACTATACTATACTAGAACAGGTCTGTAAGGCCGTACAGCTACATGTTCTAAGTTGTTTATAGTTCTTGCAATAAGCTTCCCTCTTGCCAAATTTTTTTCAGTATTAGTAGAATATACGGTTGTAATTTTGTCGAGCTTTTTGTACCTTTTACAACTTTAGTTCACATTTCATTAAAGCTGCGGGATGTGCATTTTTGGGAATTTGGCGAGATTTTCTGGTAGAAGTGGAAAATGGCTAAGTATTTGAAGTGTGTATGAGTATTTAACAAGGATGTGGATATCTGCTCCGAATTACCGAAGGTATAAACGTCATAGTTTCACAGTTCTATTGTTATATATATTCGTTTATTTGCATTTTTCTTTTATATGTACCACCTAAATTACGTAATTGCACCTTGAGTATTAGACAAACATATAAACACATACAGTATCTCACAAAAGTGAGCACACCCCTCACATTTTTGTAAATATCCGATTATATCTTTTCATGTGACGACACTGAAGAAATGACTCTTTGCTACAATGTAAAGTAGTGAGTGTACAGCTTGTGTAACAGTGTAAATTTGCCGTCCCCTCAAAATAACTCAACACACAGCCATTAATGTCTAAACCGCTGGCAACAAAAGTGAGTACACCCCTAAGTGAAAATGTCCAAATTAGGCCCAAAGTGTCAATATTTTGTGTGGCCACCGTTATTTTCCAGCACTGCCTTAACCCTCTTGGGCATGGAGTTCACCAGAGCTTCACAGGTTCCACTGGAGTCCTCTTCCACTCCTCCATGACGACATCACGGAGCTGGTGGACGTTAGAGACCTTGTGCTCCTCCACCTTCCGTTTGAGGATGCCCCACAGATGCTCAATAGGGTTTAGGTCTGGAGACATGCTTGGCCAGTCTATCACCTTCACCCTCAGCTTCTTTAGCAAGGCAGTGGTCGTCTTGGAGGTGTGTTTGGGGTCGTTATCATGCTGGAATACTGCATACTGATCATGCTCTGCTTCAGTATGTCACAGTACATGTTGGCATTCATGGTTCCCTCAATGAACTGTAGCTCCCCAGTGCCGGCAGCACTCATGCAGCCCCAGACCATGACACTCCCACCACCATGCTTGACTGTAGGCAAGACACACTTGTCTTTGTACTCCTCACCTGGTTGCAGCCAAACAGCTTGACACCATCTGAACCAAATAAGTCTATCTTGGTCTCATCAGACCACAGCACATGGTTCCAGTAGTCCATGTCCTTAGTCTGCTTGTCTTCAGCAAACTGTTTGCGGGCTTTCTTGTGCATCATCTTTAGAAGAGACTTCCTTCTGGGACGACAGCCATGCAGACCAATTTGATGCAGTGTGCTGCGTATGGTCTGAGCACTGACAGGCTGACCCCCCACCCCTTCAACCTCTGCAGCAATGCTGGCAGCACTCATACGTCTATTTCCCAACACAACCTCTGGATATGACGCTGAGCACGTGCACTCAACTTCTTTGGTCGACCATGGCGAGGCCTGTTCTGAGTGTAACCTGTCCTGTTAAACCACTGTATGGTCTTGGCCACCGTGCTGCAGCTCAGTATCAGGGTCTCGGCAATCTTCTTATAGCCTAGGCCGTCTTTATGTAGAGCAACAATTCTTTTTTCAGATCCTCAGAGAGTTCTTTGCCATGAGGTGCCATGTTGAACTTCCAGTGACCAGTATGAGGGGGTGTGAGAGCGATGACACTAAATTTAACACACCTGCTCCCCATTCACACCTGAGACCTTGTAACACTAACAAGTCACATGACACCGGGGAGGGAAAATGGCTAATTGGGCCCAATTTGGACATTTTCACTTAGGGGTGTCCTCACTTTTGTTGCCAGCGGTTTAGACATTAATGGCTGTGTGTTGAGTTATTTTGAGGGGACGGCAAATTTACACTGTTACACAAGCTGTACACTCACTACTTTACATTGTAGCAAAGTGTCATTTCTTCAGTGTCGTCACATGAAAAGATATCATCAGATATTTACAAACATGTGAGGGGTGTACTCACTTTTGTGAGATACTGTAAATAAATAAATAAATAAATAAATAAATAAATAAATAAAAATGACTGTAATTAAGAAACAGGGCAACAAAATGGACCTTTTCAGCAAGAAGACAGTGTAGTCGTTCGAATCCCTTTAATTCTTGGAGCTTTGATTCATCTTTAGCTCATGAGCAAGAATGAATCCCCCCCCCCCCCCCCCCCCCCAGCATGAATGTACATGTAATCTCCACTTAAACGTCCTCTCTATGCTGGTTTAACAACAGACATTACAGTGTATTTTTCTGCTTGAGGTACGGCATGCTAAATGTAACAAAAGTGCTTAATGATAACGGAAATGCATCGAATAACGGTTATTATCGAACCTTCCGTATAACCACTACTCGTACGCGTTCACGTTACGCATTTTCTACAAACATCCACACACCATCCCCAAAGAGTTTTATTCCTCTTATACCACAATCCTTCGGCAACGCTTTTCGATTTGTTCAAGAACGACACGGGGTACCTTTTAAGTCACTTCCTGTTCTCGTTTACATTATAACAGCTCGTTCCATCACTGGCGTCTCGTGTTTTTCTCTCAAAACCCCGGAGTGTCTACGACTAGAAGAAAACAGTAACTCCGGTTAAGTACTGACACTGGAGACTCCTTCCAGTAATGTCAAATAAACATCTCCTTACAGAATCCTTCAACATATCGACGATGCAAACGGTTTCATTCGAATCGGTTCATTATTAACCTCAGACTATCGTTGTTTAAGTTCTAATGATACTGTGGTAGAATTCATGTAAACCGGTGATTACAGACACGTAATAAACACCTCCTGACCAATAAGAATGGAGAACCGGTATAATGATGAATCATTTTGTGATGCAGTTCTGTTATCATTTGATGTTTTGCCATGTTAAAGCTCTGGTTTAATGGGACTGGTTTAAATATGCGCTGGTCTCGGACATGTCCATGATGATTACGGGGCTGAAGAGCATGCTGAAGAAGTCCATCCCGACCGCTATTGATTTGCATGACCTCTGTGTATCTTTTCTTTTCTCTACTGAATCGATAATGATATTTCTGATATCTTTTTTTTCTGACAAACACGTTTAACATGCTTGATTTGGTTGACTGAACATGGACTCACTGGACCGGCCACGAAGCGTCCGATCTCGTCTTTGACTGGACCACATGGATAAAAATGTTTTCTGCCTTATTTTACAAAGCTATAGTGAATGAAATATTTGCCTTGAAGCTAACGCTCTTTGATATGCACATGTACCGTTTGTAAATGCAGTGGTGTGTGAAGCATCTTCTCTACAAAGCTGGGCAGTAGAAGATTTTGTAATGAATTACGGCATTGAAGTAAAAATCTTTATCCACTGAGGGCATGGTGTCAAATCTTTTTTTTTTTTTAATGAGTACTTTAACTGTGATGGACGTGTGACTGGTGAAACGTGACCGTGTCTCGGTGACCCACTTGGTTTGCTTCATGAATATATATTAACGTGTGTAGTGTATGTAGTGAAGCATGAGAGATCGATAGCAGGAAAGGTCATGAAAGGAAGCTCACGATGCTGCATGCTTTAGGACATTATTATTATTTCACATAACAGATGTTTACATATAGTCCAACAGCGTCTATATGATGTCGAGGTCCACCTTTTCACTCTGAGGACGACCGAGGAGCTCGTACACGACCATTACAAAAGGTGCAAACGTTCACTGATGCTCAAGAGTCAGGGGGGTGTAAACATTTGAACAGGATGATGTAAATGATTATTTTGAATGCGCATCAGAAGAATATTTACATGCTTCCCAGAAGACGAAATAATAACTATTTACACCGATCATCCTGTTCAAAAGTTTACACCCCCCTGGCTCTTAATGCATCATGTTGCCTTCGTGAGCATCAGTGAATGTTCGGACCTTTTATAATAGTTGTGTGTGTAATGTATAGTCGCTGCTGGAAAGGACTCAAATATGCAGAAGATGCTGGAAAAGTAAGGAATGTGCAGGACCTGGAGGATTTTTCTGAAGAACGGTGGGCGGTTTAACGGCTCAGGACAAACAAGGGACTCGTGAACGACTCTCACAGAACATAAGCACGGTCGTCGATCATCCAGGTAAGACACACGGGATTAAGAATCGAGCGCGTGTAAACTTTTCAACCGGTTAGTTTGTGTAAATTTCGTTATTATTGTGTCTCGTGGACTATATGTAAACATCTGCTATGTGAAATAGTGGATTTATATTATAATGATCTCTCTTATTATTTTTAATGAGGAACGTTTTTCAGATTCTGTAAGCCGTATGTAAACTTAGGACCTCAACCGTATCTAAACCAGGAAGCACACCGAGCGAAGATACGGGAAACAAATACTCGGACTAAGATTAAAAAAAATAAATAAATAATACACGGCATGGCATGTCAATGAGAAACGTTCCGTAAAAATGTTACAAAGCGCTGAGACTAGAGACTCCTTCCTTAAAACTGTTACATAAACTTGTGCGTACGGGAAAAATTTCACCGTAATCAACAATCACACCTTTTACACAAGTGTTAAGCTACGATGATGCTGAGAATCTGAGTGTTGAGTGAGAGATCGCAGGATTTGTTTTGGAAAACAAAGAACAGTCGACGATAAGCCCGTAGTTGTTTACATCTGAAGGGTTCAAATTAGTCCTGCAACGATTAGCTGACTTTATTGATTATGAAAAACGCTCAACACTCATTTTATATTCGACGCATCTACGACTTAATATACAACAGTATTGTGTTACAATGTCCAGAGCACATCTAGCGTCGATTCCTGGGTAGAATGTAATGCAACAGTGACGCCACTGGGGGCAGCAGAAGCAGCAGCGACACTGATACTATACGCGCAATGCTCTGTTCATGCTGATCTATCATCTCAAATTCTAAACAAATACATCGATTATACACTGTTTAAAAAAAAAAACCCAGACAGATTAATTTATCGATTTGGATATATTAGGCTTCATCTTAGGTCTTGCAGATTTGGTTGTTTTTGCATTGAGTTCATGTGGGGTTAAGCGTGAACATGCATGAGCCACTACTGCGGAAGAGAACTTTAAAAAAAAGGCTGCAATAAAGAGGAGTGTAGTATTTAGGTGGCAGTGGTGGCGTGGAGGTTAAGGCTCTGGGTTACTGATCGGAAGGTCGTGGGTTCAAGCTGACACTGTTGGGCCCTTGAGCGAAACACTTAACCCTCTCTGCTCCAGGGGGCGCTGTATCATGCCTGACCCTCTGACCCCAACTTCCTAACATGCTGGGGTATGCGAAGAAAAGAATTTCACTGTGCTGTAATGTATCCATGATCAATAAAGACTCGTTATAATGATCCGCAAGCAGCGGCACATGGATGATGCGTTAACATTAAAAACAAAAGCTCCTGATTGGTGAAATACGTAAGCGTTCATGTTCAAGCTTCATATTAGAGTTCATGGAACGGGCTTGATTGATCTGGCTTGCTAACATTAGTACTAGTGATTTAGTATAGCCTTGGAGAGAATTCAAAATGGATTTATTTTTTTTTAATATTTGAAACCAATTGCTCGTTTGCCGTTTAAACTGGGCGATGTGATGGTACTGGGAACAATGGGAATCGAGGGGAGAAAACCAGTAAAAGTAACAAGATGTTAAATGCTTAAAAGTTTTATTATTGAAAAATTTGTTCTCATTTATAAGCCACAAACAGACAGATTTGTTGATTAAGTCACATGTATGCTGATATATTGATTTGTTGAACTTCAAGACTAATGAATTAGGATAGAGAGCATTTAATGCTCCATCAGGGTTTAAACGCTGCAGAACTCTGACGAGAGTGTGTCCAAACAGCTCTCAGCTGCCATCTCTGATTATCAGGACAGATGGCTCCAATTAACCCAATCACCCAATTACTCAAAGCCACAGAAGAAAGTGCACTGTGCAGGCTGAAGCGCTGATATCCGAGACGCTGTATGGAGGTAAGTGGACCTTGTGTTTATTATCGGTTTAGAAACAATCTGGCTGTGATCTATTGTTTATGAGAACAGTTCACTGCAAGCATTCCTCAGCGAGAAGCTTGTACGTGCATGGGTAAATATTTACATCAATAGGAAGGTCACCAGGGATGTTTCAAGGACGTGTGTGTGTTCTTGTTTGAGCAACTGCTGGGCTCACTGGGGTTACACATGGGCACATGGTTCCACCAGTGATTGAGTAATACAGAGACACTGAAGGGGAAAAAACAACCTGTGGCGTTTCCACATGATGCAGTCATGTGACCTGTTGTGCTGCGAGTCCTGTAACTCCACTGCATGTACAACACTCATTCACACTGCCCTGGAGCTGCATTGAATAGACAACTGAACACTAGAAAAATGTTTTACTTTGTCTTTATTTAACACAATTTTAACTCTGCACATTGACGGAAAAGCTACATATGCAGTATCCTAATTATCTGTTTGTGTAGCATTTCCTTACCACTTTTATACTGTTAAATTATCAATAGATGACTATAAAAAGCTGAGTGCATTAACATAAGGGTGTACTGGGATTGTTATATTTTTTTTTTAGATATTTAATAAAAATATTAATAATAATTCAGTTCAATTTTAGTCTGCGGACCCCTAGTGGTCAGTGGTATAATTGCAGGGGTTCTGTGGGAAAGTTTTAAAAAGTTCTTTTTCTTTGTAACACTCAGTTTTGGGATTTTATTTTAAATATGTGAAAAAATGGTAAAAATAAATAATTGGCCAATTGATTATGAAAATAAGTTAGTTGCAGCCCTAATATTTAATTGATTTATATATTAATTTCTTTGTGTGTGTATATAATATATTACATTTTTGTGTGTACAGCAGTGTATATACAACTAAAGTGTGTGTTTATATATTATATAATATAATATAATATAATATAAGCTGATGTACAGGGGCAGGAGCCAGAGCCTTAAGCACTAAGCCATCACTACCCTTATCTTGTAAATATTACGTAGGACATGAATGCTTTCCCCCCCAAAACGGCATTTTTATGAATGCCACATTTATACCACTGTAGACTTAAAGGTACAAGGTCTTTGATGATCACACAAAGGAAGAACTCCCTGCAGAACTGGATTCATTAGGTCATGTGACATTTCAACCTGCTCACCTTTTAACCTCTACCTCGAGCCTTTTCTGCTCTAGCAATATGCACTTCCTGCACACCATCGAGGAAAATGATGAGTCTGAAGAACTCCTGCAGGAACCTGAAGGAGGAGGCCAGAAGGAGTCGGATGAACCTTCAAAACATGGTGGGGTTACCGGTTCATACTCCATCTATTTAAATTTTTTTTTTTCCTCTTATGCCTTCTGACTGATGCACTTGGGCTGTATACAGGATGGAGCGTGCCAAATTCTAAAAATTCATCCCTCATTAAATTAATCAGTATATAATTCAAATGATGAAATGAATCAGTTCTTTTATATATATATATATATATATATATATATATATATATATATATATATATATATATATATATATATATATATATATATATATATATATATATATATATATATAAATAATTTTTTTAATGTCCTGCATATAGAAACTGTCAAACATGGACAAAAAATAACCCTATATCCCCATTAATTCTGACAATAATCTTGCTAATATCCACAATCATCCGTCGCTCAAAGTGCTGCAATTATACCTGCTGCTGCAGCTCCTGTTTCTACCGCAAGTACTCATGATTTCTTTCAAGAGACAGATTAGCTATTGTATTTGTTAATCTGTAATTAGGGATATGACCTGTTGTAGCCAAATATAGTGACATTTATTCAGAATGAACAGATGTGTTCTAAACAGATGCAAATGGAAGGCTGTTAAAAGGTTTCAATATCTGCTAGATTGTCACATGAGCCCGAGACCCATACTCGTAGCATTACTGAATGAGTATCCGCTGCGGTCGGGACACTCTACTGGACATGTGAGGTAAATCGGTAGTACTGTAGGAGCTCTGGTCCCGGCGAACTACTATTCAATTCGTGCTTTTCAGTATGTATTACAAGATTACGCTGAATTGTTTATATACTTATTTATAGCCGTTTATTAAATGGTATATTGGAAGATTTATTTACGTATTTAATATTTTTTGGTTTGGTCCTCCAAGTTTGACTATTAGAGATGTAGAATTGATGGAACTCCAATGTGTTTCATTAGGCATCAGAAAGTCAAGACATGAGACTGACTCGGAGAGTTACGAGGCCACAATGGCTTACTCGGAGAAAGAACCGGTCTCGCATGGGAGGCGTGCTGACGGTGACCCTAGCACAGGTTTACCCTCAGTGGCCGTGAAGGATCGGAGAAAACCACACGATGAACCGAGTAAGAGCTTGAGCCCGTCGAGACGGAGAAACTCCAGGAGAAGTAGCTCCTCGACACACACGATGTCTGAGAGAAGAAGCTCTTCAGCAGCTAGAAGCCCTAACAGAAGAATCTCCTCAACACTACAGAGCTTTAGAAGAATGAGCTCCTCAACTCCAGGAAGCACTTGGAGAAGGTCCTCCTCAGCGTGGAGTTCTCCGTCCTCAAGTGCACGACGTGAAGTTCTGAGAAGTCGTTCTCCAGCGCGCATGTCTGGGCCTGTAGTCGGGAAGCGTGATGCACAAAAGGTAAGACCAGGTTCTGTTTACTGGTTTGTACTCGCATGATCCATACTGGTTCTGAACATGCGCTGGTCGTTTAAATCTGGAAAAACCTTCTGTACAAGTGATCTGGGTTTACCAGCTATGGAAGTTCAAGCAATTTTGTTCCGATTCTCACTTTCCAGCGTTTGGGGATGCACGTAGAGTAGACAGTTCTGGAGAATAAGTGGAAAGGAAGCTAGAGAAAGCTTTACTGGACAATGCAGCAAAGACTTTAAACATTTTGACGCCAAATGGTTTCATCATTTCTCTACACTCTAACCTGTCCATCAATGGATCCATCACTGAGCAGATATGATTTGGGTGGTGAATCACAGCAAGGACTCGGACATTGCAGTTGAAGAGTTTAGTGCTGGTACAAGGGCGTTATCCCGTAGCCCACCAGTATCAGCTCCTGACCACTGCACTGATATGGGCTAAATACACTGTGGTTGTCCCCATTCTTCTGGGAAGGCTTTCCACTAGGTTTCAGAGCGTGGCTGTGCAGATTAGTGTGAATTCAACCATAAGAGCATTAATGAGGCCAGGAACTGATGTTAGACGAGGAGGTCTGAGGTGCATTCTAGTTTTCCCGTTTCATCTCAAAGATGTTCAGTCGGGTTGAAGTCCAGCATTTCAATCCCGGACAACACCGCACCATACACGCCACCATGTCCGTGCCACTGCCGTACTCCGAACCAAACACCACCCAAGTAATAAAGCTCCGTGGTGGTCCATTTCCTTTGATTGATGTAACCTAAGGTAGTGTATTATTTATATTTCCCATAAAAGACTACTTCAACAAAGAGGACCGGTGAAAAAGCGCCATCTTGTGCACGGAGACGGAGACGGCGTACACACCCAGCTCCTGCACATGTGAGTAATAATACAAAACCGGACAATCTTTTTATTTCACGTGTAACCTTAAACGTGCTGTTCTAGCCAAATAATCCAGTGGGTGTGTTCCTCCAGCAATTCCTCAATGATTACTTTCAAACTTGCAGCACTAATGACCAACACCTCAGTCATACTTCTTATCCATTTAGAGTTCCATTTATTGTTGAAGATTGTGTGTGTGGGGGAAAAAGTTGGTTCCTGTTCTGACTTGTGTTTTTAGCAGCTCAGAAACGGTCATTTCCTCACCAGCCTCTGTTTTTCCTCTCTCTTGAAGAGGAAAAATGCAGCTGGTCATGTTACCGTTGAGCGTAAACTCGACTGCAGAAAACGTACTTATCGTTACAAAAGTGCTGGCACTGGAGACTCCTTCCATAAATGTGAATACACACAGAAAACAATCCTTACAGAAAACCTCACCATATCAATGACTGTTTCTTTTGTTCAAATAAGAATGTACGTCTTCGATAATGCAGAACGCCTTCTGACCAATCGAATTTGAGTTCGACAGTATCCACGCCAATAGCGCTGCTTCATCACACCAACCTGTCGTCGATTATTTTCCTATAAAGCCACACCATGCAGTGTGGGTTTTATTCCCTAGTTTAAGAACAAACAAGTCATTTTAAAAATAAATAAAATATGGGCCACCCCATATTTCAGAAGGGCCTGTGGGGTGCCCAGGGGTTCATGCCCCTCCCACCCTTCCCAGAGGTGCCATTGTTTTATAGACTACACTGTATTTAGTGGTCTAACAGACATCCAGTCATTACTCCGCAGCACATGAGCCTTTTTAGTGCATGAACAAGCACAGGATTGACCCAAATGATCAAGTCCAAAAAAAAAAAAGGAATTTTGCTTGCAAAATACTTGCCTTGTTGAAACTTTTTAAGTTTTTATCGATCGGTGTTGCTTTCACTTGGCACTGGTAAATGGATCGTGATCATCTGGGTCAAGGGCTGAACCACAAATCAAACACAATAAACATCAACTATTTATTTATTTATTTATTTATTTATTTACTGTGTGTGTGTGTGTGTGTGTGTGTGTGTGTGTGTGTGTATTGGTGTACAGGATGACCTTCCTGCACCTCAGTGGCTCATCGATCTTATGTTTGACATTGAAGAAGCCAGCAAGCACGAGCTGACCGTGGAGTGAGAATACAGTATTCTCACAGTATTGTATAGAGATAAGGCAGGTTAACTGAAGACTGGGGATGCTTTAAAGGGGTTTTTTTTTTTTTTTTTTTTTTTTTTTAAATTAAAATCCTGTTATTTTCAACACACCACTGTAAAACTACATGTAAACCTAAATAAACTGTCACAGTTATTCTTTCCTCCTACAGCAGAGGTAAAAATCCACCTCGAGCACCAACCGGTTCTAACCTGCTGCGCTTACATAAGCCTGACGGGACAGGAAGATTTCGTCTTGTTTTTCCAACATCACTGTTGATGGACTGTTTTCCTTTCTTCTTGCACAACCCTGTCCTGCGACACGGGGGCGCTTTGTTAATCATTGGCTCGGCGTCTGTAGCCTATTAAGGCGATGGAAATTTCACATACAGACTAATTCCCAAAGAAGTCTTAAAGGGAGAACTACGGACGTGAGTGTCCTGGGTCTCTCGCAACACCTTAGCTCGAATAAAGTTCATCGACGTCGCACGTTTCGAACAGTTTTAAAGCGTGTGTGTTTGTGCAGGAGATTATTATTATTATTATTATTATTATTATTATTATTATTACAACTGGCGTAACACGGTTAAAGCGTCAGTGTGTGTAGATGATGGGTGAAATTAATACTACACCAGGAAGCTCGTAATTACCGTCTAGGACAAACATGTTGTGATGGAGGCAAACCCCTGAAGAACCCGTCCTGTTACTCAATACACTGATAACCTTGTTATTGTGACCTGTGTCATGGATGAAAGAGAGAAGGTCTGACATCTGATGGGAGCGATCACTGTGACTTTAAGGGGGTTGGGGTAAAACAACAACAACAAAAAACGAGTGAAAAATTCTGTAACCTTAATCTCCGGATAATAGCACATTTAGTAACCGAGGACTAAAACACTTCTAGAAAAATAATCAACGCCAAGATGGTGTGTTTTTTTTTTTTTTTTTTTTTTTTTTTTTTTTTTTTTCCTCCAATATTTTCCAATGACTTACTTCCTGATGCGTTTTATTCCAGCAGATTGCTTATTATTATTATTATTATTATTATTATTATTAAATTAAAGAATTGTCATACTTATCTGTTTATAGTCACGTTTAATGTTACATTTCAGCATTTGGCAGACGTCCTTATCCAGAGTGACTTACAATTATCTCATTTGTACAACTGAGCAGTTGAGGGTTAAGGGCCTTGCACAAGGGCCCAACAGTGGCAGCTTGGCAGTTCTGAGATCTGAACACACAACCTTCTGATCAGAAGTCCATCATCTTATCCGCTGAGCACCCACATTCCCCAGAACGTCTGTGAAACCAGTTCGTTCCTTTCGTTCTCTCTGAAACTAGGAAAAAAAATACACTGGAAAAGTTACAGCTTTTACCTCTGACTGTTACCGGAGACTCCTTCCGAAAAAATCTCCTTATCTTGACACTCAAAAATGTGTTTAAAAAGAAAACGACCTATGCGTTTTAATCTGTTCATTAGTAGTCTTGGATTACGCGGCGCGTCCGCCGTACACGTACCCGTGCGTGAGCTGTTACCGTAGAAACGATAACGCATCGAACTAGCGCGTTAGCGCTAAACATGCGCTTTGTAGCTGCACTACTGTCACCGCTGCCGTTCTAGAAAACAAATCAACTCAACCTGGACCAATCAGAATCCAGGATTAAACAGCGCCATGGTATGACGTGCCGTAAAGACTGTTGTATTTTTATATACTTAGCCTATCGTATGGAATTCTTAAGAGAACTGAAACGGACAACGATGAAAGCTAGAGGAGGATCAACACACCGTGTGAGGGGGAAAAGTAAATTACACACACTATTAGAACCACCTCGTTGTTCCACCTTCTCGGGTACTAAAGCGTACCTTCTCTTATCTCCTGTGCCTTTAATTTGTGATATATAGCTGAGAAACGGCGTTTAATTAGCTTTTAGCGTATAAATTGTGAGATCGGCAGTTATTCGGAGAACGATCGGGTCAGTACCTGTAATCTGAAAAAGCGAGTACGTAGCGCTTATACCGTTTGTGTACTAAATAATCGCAATACTACACTACGTTTGTTAATAGTTCCTCATTGCTAATAGTAATACTTGTAGAAATAAAGATATGACGCTGTACTTTTTAATATCAGTATCATTAAATGGACGTGTTTTACTGTGTATGTTTGGCTTAGGAAAGGGAATGGGGTGTACAGTTTTAAAGGTACATGGGTCGTCCTTCAGGTCTAATGACCTGAGATGATTTTTTTTTCTTTTAAAGGTAATAGATAGATCATATACCAAGCTGGATAAGATGCACCCATGATTGTACCACTCCTGCAACAAGGAAAAGGGCAGTCATTCCTGAGAGTGGAAGTATTCTGGCTAAATGTAAAGTTTATAACTGAAGCCAATGTTTCATCCATTTGAACTGCTGTCAGTGTGACAGGATTGGGCATTAGACCAGTCCTGGCTGTGGAACAGTAAATACAAGCTTCAAAGGCCACAGCAGGAAGACAGGGAGTCCTGGAGAAGGGGGACATAAATATTAACCTGTGTGGAGGCTGGGTATCTACGCAAATCCGCCCGCACTGTTTGGGCGCAAACAAACATTTGCGAACAATTCATACAAGGGGCACGTGTGTCAAACATTAACCCCTTGTGAGGTCAGGGTACGGTATAAAAGCAGCGCGCTCCGACCGTCAGCCAAGTCAAAAAGTCTAAGGACAGGAAATTCACTTCAGCGCGCGCTCTGCTTTGTCTCCGTGTTTACGCAATGCGCGGATTAGTGCTGATTTCCACGCTCGGATTCATCCTGATCCTCATCCCTGCTCCAGCAGAACAGTCCCCTGTTCCAGAGCTGGTGCCGATCCGGTGCGCACCGTGTACCCCGGAGAAGCTGAGCGCATGCCCGGCCGCTCCATCCGGCTGCAGGGAGCTGATGAAAGAACCGGGCTGCGGCTGCTGCATGACCTGCGCGCTGCCCGAGGGCGCCCTGTGCGGGGTCTACACGGCGCACTGCGGCACGGGACTGCGCTGCACGCCGAAAGAAGACGACCCGCAGCCGCTCCACTCGCTCACCCGCGGACAGGCCTTGTGCACCGTGGACCGCTCCGCGCAAGGTGCGTCTCTTCTCTCTACCGCCGAGCCCCCGTACCTTGATCAGCGTGAAGCTGAAAAGTTGCACGACCTAATGCTAAACCATAACCGTCTCCTTACAGAGGAGAGCGGGGAGCACGGCTTCTCCTTACACCAGCTGCTGGGACTGGATAAAGCCGGAGACCCGGAGGCGCACGAGAGCATCAGGGCTAAAGTAAACGCCATCCGGAAGAAGCTGGTGGAATTGGTAAGAGTGCAGATGACAGAATGTTCTCCTCATTGCAGGATTTAACCGGGGTTTACCTCTGAAACGCACTTACCGGCCATGACGTAGACATGACGTCCTAACCACGTGACCCTCTATAATTCATTCACGCGGCTACAAATAAACAAGCGTTCATACCTTCGTACCTTTTAGTATGTATCTTTTACTTATTTGGCACATGATTGGGCCTCTGATGTATCTGTAATGTAGCCTTACAGCTATTTATCTGTTTGTTCGTTCGTTTGTTTATTTATTTATTTATTAAATACAGCATATGTGCATTTACAAATGAACAGGGCACAAATAGCAAAAGGAAAAGGAACAAAAATGGGAGAACTACATTCTATAAACAAACTAGAGCATACATATATAACATTACTAGGCTATATAAAATGTATCATAATAATAATAATAATAATAATAATGTTTTAAAAATATCAGAATGAGAGACTTTTTATTGGTTAAGTAAGTTTTCACTTACAACTAATGTGACTTGGCAGTTTTAACCATTAGCTTAAAACAGAGCATTAAACAGAGTGTGTGTGGGGGGGGGGGGGGGGGGGGGGTATATTGGATATTTTTTTATCCAAATAGGATAAAAAAAAAAAAAAACTTTGAATAGAATACAGCATAAGACATCCATGAAAACAGAATGATATGAAACTACACTATAGATACTCAAAGTTAAATAAAAATGAGGGTTTTAAATAAAGAATACTTCTGAAAATTAATGAGACATTCAATATATATATATATATTCATCTATCTTCTCTATCTATCTATCTATCTATCTATCTATCTATATATATATATATATATATATATATATATATATATATATATATATATATATATATATATATATATATATATATATATATATAATCATTGTGAGAAAATTTCACTAACGAATATTCGCCCATTAAAATCATAATATTGACAATAACCATATCTTTACATGAGAATTATTATGCCATGTCACATCATATAACTTTTACACTTCTTATTTGATGTCCTGGTAAATGAAATCAGCATGTCCTACCAAAAGGTGGAGACAACGGGACAAAGAATAAAAAGCTCTGAACTGATTCACACTCCACTGGACAAAAAGCTGCTGCTAAAATGTCTTTTTTTTTTTTTTTTTTTTTTTTTTTTTTGCATTTTGCTATTTTCTTTACTTATTGGTTGGGTTTATTGTGTAGAATCTTCAAATGAACTTCTCTGGCTACATTGGGGATGAAAGATTTGTAATGAAAGATTTTGTTTTTGTTTTGTTTTTTACAGATAGTAGATAACAATCCAGTTATTTAGCTATTTACGTTTAGCTACGTGCATGTCATGTGATACCTTATGCCACTAACTGTAAAAAGCATAGTTAACCACAGGGGAGAATTCAGCCAATGTCCCTCATGTCTGGCCATCAGAAATGTGCAGTTACTGGATTCCCCAAAGATTGGGGGGTTCAAAATCAATATTTTAGGTGTAACAGAACACTTGAAACTGCATGGTAATGTGTAACGAGGGGTGGGGGAAAAAAAACTTTACACTGTGTGTAATTTAAACTGTGTGACCCTAGGGGGCAGTGTTGCAACACTTTCTCAAGAGTCAGGTTTACTTTCAGACTCACTGTGGATTCAACACCAGGCCATTCAAGATAGTCCTTGCTGCAGAACCAAAATTGCAGGGGGTGGAGATGGATCTGATCCAACTCCTTCTATACGCCTAACCCCTAACCTCTAACTCTTAACCCACACAACACTGTACTATACAAAGCAATCTTTTAAACACATTTATCCTATCTGAAACAAACTCTGGACATTTGGCTCAACTCTGTCCAGCTCCGCCCAAGTAGGAGGAGCTGGATCAGTTCCAACTTCACCCGTTGGAATATTTGTTCTGCAATAAGGGGTAATTGGGCCATTTTGAGGTGTTTTAAGGTCTGGTTACAGATCCAGTTTTGGGGAACTAATGCCAGTTCACATTTTTCTTCAAGCTTCAGTGGAAAATGTGGAATACGTGGAATCCTGAGTGTTAGGAAATGGGAGACAATACATTTTATGAAATTGTGTACTTGCTCTGAGTTTATTTGGCAGCGGTGTCCAATCCTATCCATAATGGGGCAGTGCGGCTGCAGGCTTTCCTTCCACCCGAGCAGGAGCCACATCTGATAGTCGATTAAAGGCCAAGATGAACTGATTAAACTAGAGTGGCTCTTGATTGGTTGGAACTGCAGCCATACAAGCCCTTTGTGGATATAACTGGACACCCCTACCCTTACGTCTGGATTAAGAACGCTTGCCCTAAACCTATATACAGTTCCTTGGACCATAAATCAGATGTTCTCAGTGACCCACAGTCAGTCCTTAAAATGGCTCTATTCCAAGTTTAACCAACCATATCCAGATCATCCAGAGCATGTCCGATCTCGTTCTCAATCAACCTGTGTGGAAGCAGGTATTCATTCAAACCAATCGAGAGCCACCAGTTTAATCCGTTCACCTTGGGCTTCAATTGACTTTCAGATGTGGCTCCTGCTCGGCTGGAAGGAAAGCTGTAACCACGCAGTCACTTTGCAGATAAATTTGGACACCCCTGATTACTGGACTATCTGTCTATGAGCGTCAGAGAGCCTCCGTTTTTAACGCCCACTGTAGACAGGGTTAAGGTATAGGGTCCTTAATCCAGTCTCAGAGCTAGTATACGTTTCCATACATGCACTGTATTCTAGTTCCTAAAATACCCGGTATTCCAAGATTGGACTCCCAGGATCCAGGCGATCAGGAACCAGCAAAGAAACCCCTAAAAGTAGAAAAATCTCTACGGATCCCTAATGACCGGATCGAGCTTCTCCATTATCAATTCAATTCGATTTGCATTGCACTTTTAACAATCGACCTTGTCACCAAGCAGCTTTCCAGAAATCCGGATATAGAATTAGATCCCTAATGAAACCAGCCAGAGGGGACAGGGTGTAGAAGCGTAAAAGACAAACCGTACTGAGTGTGTTTACAGGATGTTCAATATGAGCAGATTGTGAAGAGTCCTAAGATAAGCACAGGACAGTCGTTATGATTACAGCAGCAGCTCTTAGGTTCAAATCAACACTGTCCACGTGAGACGTAGAGCAAGCCCGAGACTTGGCCGTATGAGTCTTTAAGGTGTCTGTGTGGGTCCACGTCCGGCATCTGAAAGCGAGTCACACTATTCATTGACTAAAATTCTGATCAATGATCTGTTGTAGGGTCCATGTCACACCGAACTGCACTCTGCCCTGGACCGTATCATGGCCTCGCAGCATGCACTGGGCGAGAAGTTTACTACGTTTTACCTTCCCAACTGCGACACCAATGGCTTCTACAAGACCAAGCAGGTGAGCGTGAACGTCAAGACCTTGCAAAAATGTATTCGCTCTGACCTCCACTGACGGTGTGGATCCATACGGTCATATGATCGTCAGGTTACATGTGTGTACACGTGTGTCTCAAACACAGTGCGAGACGTCCCTCGTCGGACAGGCTGCACGTTGTTGGTGTGTGTCCGCTTGGAATGGGAAGAGGATCACAGGATCCAGTGATGTCCCCGTAGATGCCCTCTGCCACCAGGAGATCACTCACTGAGCCCTGCTGCTCTTCTCTCACACACTTACACACAAGCTGAAGTTCATTTAAGAAAAAAAAAAAAAAGCACTTTTCTTAATCAGGACTGGCTAAAAAAATATTGTTGGGACATTTGCTTCCAACATAGAGCTTAATATATTATGTACAGACACCAAACCTTTTCTTGACAAAGAGATTGACTTTCTTAATTTATTTGTTATTTTTTGGGTTTCATATCGCTATATATATATTTATTGAATGTTCCTAAATAAGTAATCATTGACAAGTATTTATATTTGCTGGAATTCTCTGGTTACTGTTATATTTTTATTTGTATTTTTAATTTATTACAACTATTGTTTGGACTAAACACCTCTGTTACTACATAGAAATAGCAGTAGAACCATGGGACATATTATAAACCCATTGCAACACACCACTGTTTAAAAAAAAAAAAAAAGGCAGAGTGGGTTTGTGTACTTTTAGTCTCACCCCCAGTTTAGGAGTTTTGTACTTCAACAGCTTCAGCGTTCATTTGCTTTACAACGTGTTGATTCGGCCTACGTTCGTGCGAGTCTACTCAACTTTTTGCCTCAACCTGCGACGCCCGTGTTTGTGAATTTGTCCAGGCTGTTATTTTTTTTGTTTTTTTTTTTCCCCCTGCCCTAGCTCTGGATTTTTCCACTTACACGGGACAGCTGCCAATTGATCCCAGATGTTTTGAAGTAGATCGCAGATCTGGGCCGTGTTTGTGACTCGTATAATGCTGCTACCTCTCCGGAGTGCAGGTTCCTCCGTTTCCTCGCGTCCCCCGCTCTGCGCCGTCGCTCTGGAAATCCCGTCCGTGTCGGATCCTGTGTCTTTTGAGAATATGAGAATCTCAGAAAAGCTGCGTTTTCCTTTAACGGCAAATGGACTTCCTGTTGGTTTGGAGAGCAGGAGTTATAACACCATTGGGATTCATTTTAGCTACAAGCAGGAACGCTTTATGAATATGGTTCCAACATTGCTGCATGCCAGGACATTTTTTACGCAGGAAAAGAGAGAAAAACCAGACAGGGATTTGTAAAAACCCATGTTGCGGGCGTGTCCCTTGGCTCTCTGCATTAAAAAAAAAAAAAAAACACATCCATCCATCCATCCATTCATCCATCCATCCATCCATCCAACCAGCCCGCCATTTAGAGCACTGTCTGAAGTTCACAGGTTCAAATAGATTTGGTGCATTCTGATTGCACCATTGGAGGACTGGGTTACCAATGTCTTCTTGCATTATGCTTCAAACATGGTTATTGAAAGAAAGCGTGATGGACCATTTACGTATTCGTGTGGATTTGTAGTTTGTCTTGCATCAATGCCTTTGACCTCAACAGCCTGAACATTTATATGCTGCTACTGTTCACCTGTGTACCTACCAGGGTATCAAGTTATGTTTTGTTTGTAGTAAAATGTAGAACTTCTCTCAGTGTATGCTGTATAATTTCTGTAGTATATCTATTCTTTTAATAAAGATCATCGCTTACGATATGCCGGGACCGTGAAACTTCCGTTTCTTTCCCCCCTCACACAGGTACGTTTGAGCATGCAAGAAGAAACACACAAAAAAATGCCAGTTCCTTAAATTAGATCTTTAATTGTTGAAAGTAAAAATATACACAGATATATCTCCCTGTTTTAAGGCACTGGGAATAACCTGACACTTATAAAAAATTTTTTTTTAAAAATCTAGCCACACAAGTTAATAAATGTCAAAATACTGTTTACACATGGTGTGCTGTAATGTCCCCAGGTAGCAGATTTGGTTTCTTGTTTATTTTCTTACTTATAGCTTATCACTATGGGGATTTAGTCCAAAACAAGCCAGTATAATGAAGAAAAGAAAAAAGAAAAGCCATACTCTTAGCTACATTGTACTGTACTTGAAGCATTTGAATATCACTAGAAGCCTGAGTAGGTGCTTAATGTGTACTAAGTTTCCCTGTTCGCAGCAAAGTTTGCCTTTGGTCACAAAAGAATTTAAAAAATGTAAAAAAAAAAAAAAGTGAAAAAGAAACATCGAAAATAAAGCGAAGAGTGTGCAGTGATTAAAGTCTTTGGCCTCGTATTTTAATGCGAATTTGATCAGACTCTCGTCAAGTTGTCGAAACAGTTGCTTCGCCGATTTGTACTCCGAACTATTTACAGATTCACACGGGCTTTATAATGCGCTAGCTAAGTAATTAGCATTGTATGTAGCTGACCTAGTGACCCGGCTTGGGTAGCGCTGTAGGGTTTGGGCTTACAATACGATTTTAATGTAGCAAATCAAATATTTAAAAATTTTATTTTAAAAGTAATAATTCCCGATTACACGTCGACTCCGGATGATTCTTCGAAGCAGGTTTGTCGGACTTTTACAGATGGCAAAAAAGATTCGCATCAAACTGGAACGCCTTTCGGCTTCAGTTTTCACAGAGATCGAATCGTTTCCTCGGGTCTTTCAGGATTCATTTACCAAACCTGACTCAAGACGAAGGAATGGAACAGTTAGAAAAAGTTCACTGGATTTCTAGAATTAGAAATAATGGATAAAGTACGTGCAGACCCCATCATCGGCTCCAAACTGGAACACGTGTAAACGTGTATAAGCTAAAACGTTTCAGCTCGTCATTGGCTATGTTAGCATTTTAATCAAGTTCACGTCAGCTGAGGACGTTAACAAATTTGCACCGGTTGGACGGAGTAAGATTTTTTACGCCAGTTGGGAATTGAAAATTTTTTGACGCCAGCTAAAGTTTATGAATTTTACATTAAGTGACCATCTGACAGTTTTACATCCGCTAGTTTCACTCGAATTGCGAATCGTACACAAATGGAATGTGTCTGAGTTTTATTGCACTTTAGGATTTGGAGATTTTACAGTTGAACTCCAGTTAACTCCAGGGCATTGTTTATAGTAGTACACTAGTTGGATGCTTTTGAATTTGACTCTATTTGGGGAATTTTATGCTAGTCTTAGAGTTTTCACTCCTGTTGGAGTTTTTAATCTAGTTGGGGATTTGACAAGCTTATGCTAGCGAGAGTTTTAGTATTTGACTCCAGTTGTGAATGTTCCAATTTTACACAGGTCAGAGGCTCTTGAATTTTACTCCAGTTGAAGATTTCACCATTTTAAAAATTATTTATTTATTTATTTATTTTACACCGTCGGAGCTTTATCTATTTATTTATTTATTTATTTATTTATTACAATTTTACACTATTTGTAAGTTTTAGACTTTCACAACAGTTAGGAATTGTCCAATTTTTTTTTTTTTTTACACAAGTTGGGAATGTGAACGTTTTATGCCAGATGGAGGTTTTTCAGAATTCTACTCTATTAGGGGATTTTTACACCGTTAAGTCAGTTGGCTGTTGTGAGAACATTGAAAGGAGAAAGGGGAAAAAAAAAAAAAAAAAAAAAGACTGAGCAAGTGATCCAAAAATTCCAGCATACATTTAAAGCCACAGTCAGAAATTTCATAACAAACATCACTTCCTAGAAAGATAATGCAATGAAGCAAAATCTAGTGACATCATGACAATCTTTCTATACACAGTCTGGGGGAAAAAAAAAAAAAAAAACACACATCGTATTTTGGCTCATGTTAGGGTGCGTGGAACAAGGACGTCTTCTGGAAAGAGTTCAGCTTCACACACTTGTTTAAAAGCCAGAAAAATGGCCGGCTGTCACTCGAGCAAGAAAAAAAGCGTTGCTATGTTTAGAATGTCTCTTAAAGTGATTGCAGGCATGTTTATAGGACGTTTTCAGACCGACGGTTAAGACATATTGTATATGCAGAGGAAATAATACGGAAGTGGATATGGAAGCCATGAAGGTTTTATGATGAGTCCTGATATGGTGAGTTTATACCCACGCTGTACTCATGCATCATGCACATGCTCGTGATACGGAATCCGTTTCAATCGATTCACTCTTTTGTTCTAATTCCCGATTTTACGCAACAGGTGTGTATTAACGGTGAAACTAAGCTTTGAAAAGCCACTGATAGGTATGAACATGGTAAAGTTATTATAATAGCCACATACACATAACACACACACACACACACACACACACACAACTTTTAGGAAGTGCTCTGTAGCGGTAGTGCCTTCTTCCATGTCCTCTTTTTTTTTTTTTTTTTTTTTTGCGGTCAGCCTCGTCTCAATTGCGTCCACTCATTACAGCTCTACTGCCTCCTGAGACATACCCACATCCCTTCATCCATCAAATTCTTTCTCTCCTGCAAGCATCTAGGGTTCCACTGCTGCAAACGCGTGGAGCACAGAAATAAATTAGAGCTCGTGGAAGCTCAGGAAAGCCTAGAATTTTAAGCTCCCCCATCGATATTTTTTTCCCAGGAGGACCGACGTACAGTACGAGTCTGAGATGGAGGGTCTGAGTGTGGAGATTCTTCAGTGTACACACACACACACACACACACACACACACACACACACACACACACACACACACACTCCATCGATCTCGCGTTCTCGTTCCTTCACCCGTCTGCTCTTTTCTATTGGCTGTCCATGGTGTAGCACTGCGCATTTCCTCTCTCCTTTCCATCGAAGCCTGGAAGGGGCTGGCCGTATTTGTCTACGCACCAGCATATGCCGCGTTTTCGGCCCTTAGACGGCCAGCACTGAGAGAGAAGGACAGACAGGAAGTATTAATTGATTTACTCGTTTGCGTTTTTGTTTTTAAACAGTTTTAAATGACCTCATGACCTTGAGTTTCCAAGTGAACACCTAACACCCCCCATACTCAACCCCCCCCCTTCAACAGAGTACGCAGATGTGACCTGTGACTACGTATTTTCAGGAAGTTGTGATTTTTTTCCCCCCCTTTTCTACGATGCACATCCTGTTTTGTGTTCATATAGAGCAGCTTAAAGGTAAACACAGGGAGGCTGAAATATTTGCTCAGGGCCAGTGTGTGAAGCTCGCCAGCGCCAACTTCTATTTTCAGCCTCCCGCTGGCCAGTACAAATCATCCATTGCTGATTATACCCCCGGCTCCAAATTATGGGTGCTACAAATGACTTACAGAGCTTGGCGCTCCAACCCAGAGGGCTGTTATTTTGCTGCCAATTTAACTAAAGGTCAAAGTCCTGTCTAGTGTGTAAAAAAAATACAACAACGCAACAAAACCAACGGTTCCATGAGAGCATAAGAGGACTCGATGAGTCGTAAATGGCCCATTGATTCATTCCTCGCAGCGTGCGATACCAAGGGAATTTGCTCGAGACTGGGAGGCCTGTGTAGAACTCGCGAAACTAAATGAAGTGAGAGACAAGAGACAATATCCAGACTGGGAACTTTACAAAACTTTGTGTGGGAGGGTGAAGGCGAAGGATCTTGTTTTTGCCGAACTTTCAGCACGATGCTTCATTAATATAATCTCAATGTTCTTTTAAAATAAACAACAACGTAATAATAATAATAATTGAATAGTGCATCACCCGTGAAGGCCACTAAACGTCCACATGAAACCAAAATAAACTCTGAAAACTGACCGCAAAGCAGGCTAGCGTTCTGCTAATGAAATTTGCACGATGCAGCAAAAACGCTCAGGTTTAATCATTAGCACGAGGCTAAGCGTAGTGCTGACCGCAAAAAGTAAACACCCCGTCGTAAAACGGTCACCACTCCCTCTCCTACAGGGGGGGCTTATTTTCATAATTGTCACAGTAATATATATATATATATATATATATATATATATATATATAAAGATAATGATGATTTCAATGTGAAGACAGGTTTTTTAGATTGCAGGTCAACAAAAAGACTCCCATTAAGCAGGACCTGCCATGTTGTATAAATATTGCTCTTGACGATGGAGGATAAGTGCATCCATATGAAGGCGTCTGGGACACTCATTTATTATAAACCAATTGTGGGCCGACCGCGTGAATCTGGAAGTGGCTCAAATCTATTTTCATGCAGCCGGCACAAGGAGTCCGATAATTATGGGGAGAGGCTCAGACCCCAGTAGCCACCTTGACGTCGCTCTCTCAGGGCGGGTTACGCAAGATGGCCACCACGGCAGCCACGCTTGGTTTGGCCCCGTGGGAGAGAGACGGGCCCTTAGCGCTAATCACCCGGAGAAAAACAACCGAAAGAGACTGATACGCACGTCGCGAGATCACGTGTGGAAAAAACAAGGTGCATTTTTGATGTCATGCCCTGAAATGATGCTTGCGAACTGCAAGTAAACCAATAACGTCATGTGTTCATGACACCATGGTGAGAAATGAATCCAGTCACTTTCCTGTAAGGGGAAATTAAGCCTTATCTCCTTATAGTGTAACTTCTGGGTGTTGGGTTTTGTTTTGGGGTTTTTGTTTTTTTTTTCCAGACAGTTTTATTTGATTAATATTTCAGTTCTGATACAATTCACACTCACAGTAAACAACAAAAATGTTCATCTAGCACCTTGATAGGTTCTTCTTAAAAGAGTTTTTCGGAAAGGGTTGCACCTAGACCCCCTTTAATAATAATAATAATAATAATAATAATTCCTTACATTTATAGAGCGCTTTTTTCTAGAAACTGAAGGAGCTTTAAATAGATTGTGGGGGTCACATCATCCCGGTGCATGCGACACACTAGTGATCACCCATCACTAGTGTGTAGCATCCACCTGGATGATGTGTCGACAGCCAACGTGCACCAGAACTCCCACCACACACCAGCTATTAGTGGAGAGGAGAGGAGAGTGATGTAGCCAATTCAGAGATGGCGATTATCAGGGGGCCGTGACAGAGAAGTGCCAATGGGGGGAATTTCGCCAGGACACCGGGGTCACACCAGGACCTCGGTTTACCGTCTCAACCGAAAGACTCGTTAACACTTCAAAACACCTTTGAAGAACATTGAGGTGCTAGATAAGATTTTACCCCAAAAAACCCTTTCCTTAGCTGTTGTGAAATCTTTCAAACATCGCACGTGTCTCTCACCTGTTTTTTCCTGTAGAAGCCTTTCCTGTCACAGTTTGGGATGCGGAAGCCTCGGGGGTTCACCTTGTCGGTGATCTTCAGCATGTTAAGTATGCCATCCATTTCGATTCGGCATGGACCCTGCACACACAGCCGAAAACACCGAAAAATAGTTTCATCTATATATCTATCTATCGATTTAAAAATAAAGACATCTAGCAAAGAGGGAGCTGGATTTGGCGGCGTATTTGCTCCCGGTGCCATTTCCGAGGTAGGGTTCTCATAAAGACCTCCTTCAAAGACCTGGACCTAAAATGCACAAAGGCATGATGGAAGAAACCTTGACAGGAACCAAACCTCCAAAACACAGACTGCGCAAAATAGAGACTGCCATGAATTTGGACATTAGCGGTGATTTTATGAATCTGTCTGTGTACCTTGACTCTAATTTGTCCCCTGGGAAATAAACACTGAGGTTCATTTCCAGGAAATGCAATCCTTTCAATGAAAACAGCATCTGGCAGCGAGCCTCTGACCCAAAACTCCACGAAACCAGCTAAACACACCACACCGCAAACCGTAGCTCAGAAATACGGGATTAGAAGCACTTTAACGCTGTAACAGCTCCAGAACCCGAGCAAACACAGGTCTACAGGAAGTACAGAAACCGGTCTGAAGCCGTGAGAGGTTAAAAACAGAATGGTGAATTAACGAATGAGGGTAATGAGGAAGTCAAATGTGGAAGCCGAGCAGTGTAGTCTCGACTCAAAGACCTTCCTGTCCCAGGGGCTGAAATTCAACACGGCTCATAAAATATCACCAACCAGTTGATTTTTGAATTTCAGAAAATATACATTAATGTATTATCTCATTAACAATCTCTTTTCTTTCGTTTCTTTTCTCCACAAGAATCGATTTTCTTACAGGATGTGTTTGCTCTTAAAATCCCCATCAAATAAAAATGGAAGTTTTGTGGTTACAAGCTAGTGCGCTCCAACACAATGAAAAAAAGTCACATTTAGAACATGTATGCGTTCGTATATGTACAGTTTCCACCAATACGGAGAAACCATTCTGATGACATCATTCTGCACTTCGGCTTCTCATCAGAAGTGTCCCGCCCCCAACGTTCTAAAAAAAAAAAATCACCTTGCATCGTCATTGCTCGGGCTCGCGTCCGCGGTAGTAACTGTCAAGTACGGCTTGGCCCGGGCTACGAGGACGTTTAAACGCTATTGGCTATTTAAAATGCAGAGCAACCACTCGATATGTCCCGCCCTGACTTCCTGTTTCAGTGGAAATTACGCCAAGACGTCGAATAATGCTGGGGACTTCACGGGGACTTCACATGAGAAACAGGATTGGAGTTTTTAAGCACAGAATTAGCAAAACTCATCATTTTCAAATAAATAAATAAATAAATAATCGTTTTATAAGTTAGTTAACAGGGTTGTGAAGACGACTAAAATATTAACAATAAATAAACGAGAATGAGAGAACTTCCTTTTCCTTCTTCCCGCGATCCTCGGGAAATTCGAATGACTTCGCTTCCAGGTGACGGTATGACTGGTTGCTCGTGGAACGTTCCAAATATTTCATAGGGGAGAACGGTTTCAGGGAACAGGGTTGAGTGAACGTTTTGTGTAAAAGGATGGACGTGTTAGACAGATTCAAAACGGAAATATTTTCATGACTATATTTCAGAGTGAAGTGTAGTTATAGTGAAAAGATGTTTCTTGTATGTCGTTCACCTTCACTTTACATACAGCTCTGTAAATGTAATAACGTTCAAACCCAATTAAGGCACTGTCCAGCTAGTGGAGGTGAATAAACTAAAGAAGACCTATTAAACACAACTAGAGTTAAATATAAAGCTCTGCATTTAGACAACAAACATGTTCCTTTTGAAGCGCGATGTTCTGACTAACACTAGCTAAAGCGAGACTAGCAGTGCTGTTCATCGTCTCTGAACAGCTTTACGGCACATGAAGGAAGGCACAAGCCACATGAATCGAATCCCAAAAAACCCCATCCCCTCAGTGGCGTCCAGTCAAAGAGGCAGAGCTTGTTTACAACAGAAACGGACCAAAAGCAGGGAATGTGGCCATCAAAACAGCCCTAACACACAAACCAAGAGCCACCAACTCTAGTTACTCATCAGAGTCCACAAATACCACTCACACACACACACACACACACACACACACGGCTGGAGGAGAGATCCAAAACGCCACCACAGTTTGGCTCGTGCCAACATGGTAGCGCATAAAACGAGACAAAAAAAAAAAAAAGCACAAAAGGTTGTTCACAAATCATGCATTTTATAAAGTTTACAGCTCACACACACACACATACGAACACACACACACACACACACACACACACATACACCTTCCCTACTAGGATCCAAAGAGCTTCATCATCCAAACACATATCACACACACTCACTCACTCACACACACTCACACACACACACACACACTCACAGAAAGTCACCGCTCAACACTCGGACTCTGTAGAGACGTGGATTTGAAGTAGATATCAAGAAACAACACGAGATATCTCTGGAATGTTTGAAAAATGGTGCATGGCTCCAAAATCAACAAATGTTATGAAAGACATACTTTGATAAATCTGGAATATTACTTGCGGTGCTACAGATGGCCGAGCTTTCTATTGCGAAAAAGGTCGAGCTGTACCTTTTGTCCATTCGATTTGGACGAATTCAATGCTGGATACATTCTTTATGGAACGATTGCTAGGCAATACAAAACACAAATATAACCTCTCGAAGACGTGGGGGGATTAAAACCGGATCTAAAGCCAGTCGAGTTTTGAATTATTGCTGGTTTTGGCAGTTTTCTTGCAACTTATATCAATGTGGTACATCCCTGAATGGGGATGGAGTGGAGATGGGTGCAAGAACCCCAAATAAATATAGCTTTGTTGCTCTACATTCCCACCTTGAGCCATGATTTCAGCAACAAGCGACAGTTGAAGTTAGATTCCCAATTCCTAGGCTAATTAGGTATGACATGATAAAGCGACAGTTCCAACAGATTGGCTCAAATGAGTCCTCAGACCATTAGCATGGTGGTTTAGTGGTTAGCATGTCTGCGTCACACCTCTAGTATCAGGGGGTTGATTCCCACCACCGTCCTGTGTGTGGGGAGTTTGTATGTTTTCCCCGTGCTTCGGAGGTTTCCTCCCGCAGTCCAAAGACACGGCTGATTGGCATCTCTAAATTCTCTGTAGTGCGTCAATGTGTGTGCGATTGTGGTCTGGAATGGGTAAGCACCCTGTCCAGGGTGTCCCCCGCCTTGTACCCCACGTTCCCTGGGATAGGTTCCAGACTCCCCCTGTGACCCCGTGTAGGGTAAGCGGTACAGAAAATGAATGGATGGATTCCTCAGACCTGTCCTATGGCATATATGGGCCAACATATCTTCAGTTCTCCACTCACTACTTTAATTCCTACCTGCAATTACAGTTTGGAATTTAAAAAAAACTATAGCTGTGTTTCATCTTATTCGGTCATATACAACCTCTTAATAAATGTCTTTGGAGACACTGTGAAGAAAAAGAATGCTTGGAAGAAAGATCGTTGGTACCTCTGGTGAGTGTACATAGCTTGATGTGCTAATCTGTGAACGAAGCTAGTAGGAAGCTGAGCACGTAACATGCTTAGTGCGTTATTTAATTTGTGTTTATTTAGTTAGCTGTAGATACTATATACACTCAAACAAGCAGACAAAGTATTTATTTCAAATGTTCCCAGTAGTACAATTGTCAAACTATAAATACAAAGAACAATATAAACTTCAATAACTCCAAAAGTCAAAAGACTAAAAAGAGACAAAAACTTGTAAATAAAAATTCACGGGTGGGCGATATGACACTGCATGTTGATACGTGATCCAACGGTTGAGTTCTTGCTGTAATGCGTTTATTTATTTATTTATTTATTTATTTATTTATTTAAGTACCGATTTGACAGGACTACATGAAGTGAATGGCACTGAGGAGCGACGGCGAGAACTTCCTGAATACGGAAAAGGAAGTGGTTAATGTTGAGGGACTTAGTAATGTGATAATCTAGAAAGAGAAATCAGTTTGGTCTTGTGTGGTGTCTTATTGAAGACGGCCGCGTGATTTCTGTGAAAGTGTGCTACGTGATTATTTGCAGTGTTGCGGTTGAATGTGAATGGCAGAGAGAGAGACAACGTTAATAATTGTCTCTCGACTCGGTCACAGCAGGCAGAGTTGGACCCGCACTCCAGGCTGGAACCTCCACCTCGGCAGCGAGTAGCTCCGCTGACCGGAGTACCTTTCAACGGTTACAGTAAACGGTATTGTCCATCCATCCATCTTCTACCGCTTATCCTCTTCAGGGTCACGGGGGAACCTGGAGCCTATCCCAGGGAGCATGGGGCACAAGGCGGGGTACACCCTGGACAGGGTGCCAATCCATCGCAGGGCACACTCACATACACACTCACACACCCATTGATACACTACGGACACTTTGGACACGCCAATCAGCCTACCATGCATGTGTTTGGACTGGGGGAGGAAACCGGAGTACCCGGAGGAAACCCCCGCAGCACGGGGAGAACATGCAAACTCCACACACACCGGGCCACGGTGGGAATCGAACCCCCGACCCTGGAGGTCTGAGGCGAACGTGCTAAATGATATTGTCAAGCTGTTTTATCCCAGGTACGATAACTAAGAAAAATACTTCAGCTAACATTAGCTAAAATAATCCAAGTGTCTCCCCCATTAGACTAGTTAAGGTTAGACTAAATAACAGCATTCTGTTATTTACTGTTATACTTAGAACAAACAATCGACATTATCTGATCCACTTACCACTGTCTTGCTTCCTTTTTTCCTCCTTTTTTCTCTTTTTTCACTTCCTGACGGAAAAGTCCTCTTCATTGATGTTGTTTTCTGAAAATATTATCGCCGAAAAAGTCGACGGTAATGACATGGGGCCCTTTTCAGGAGGTTTTCAACTGTCATGTCATTGCAAGTTGTCGCTGCGGTTGACACATTTTGAGACATTGCTGTGGCGTAAAGTTTGTCAGCCCTCAGTGGCCCCCTAGTGGCCTGGGGCCCCAAGCAGTTGCCTGTTCACAAGTTGCACCCCTGATTAGGGAGCCGGCTGCGTGTGCATCGCTAACCTGAGGAAGAGATGGCACCACGATGCACTGTGAGAAGAAGGCAAGTCGGCGCAGGAGGTGTGATACTCTGGGAAATGTTCCTGCTGGGAAACCTCGGGTCCTGGCGTTCATGTGGATGTTGCTTTGACATGTACCACCTACCACACATTGTTGTAGACCAAGTACACCCCTTCATGGCAACGGTATTCCCTAATGGCAGTGGTCTCTTTCAGCAGGATAATGCGCCATGCCACATTGTAAAAATTGTTCAGGAACGGTTTGAGGAACATGACGAAAAGTTTGTTGGACAAACAAGTCCGATCCATGGAGGCGCCACCTCACAACTTACACGACTTAAAGGATCTGCTCCAACATCTTGGTGCCATATACCACATAAAACCTTCAGAGGTCTTGTGGAGTCCATGCCTCGATGGGTCAGAGCTGTTTTGGTGGCACAAAGGGGACTTGCACAATATCAGGTAGGTGGTTTTAATGTCATAGCTGATCACACACACAAAAAAAAACGTTGGCTGAGACAAACCTTTACCAGTTACACATAGAAATCAGAAAAATCCCAGAACTTAAAGAACACAGAGCCAACTCAACATAAATTATTGCCAACACAAATGGCATTTCCGCAGTTCTACAGGTCTTTCCTTTGGCTCAGTTTAGAACCTTGCATCTACAAAAAAAAAAAAAATGCTACAACCCAAAACACATGGCATGTTTGATTCACTTCCTGCAGTTGAGCCAATTCAGCCTTAAGAACCGCACCAAAGTGGAGAACACACCATGGTTCCAATCAAACTGACGGATCACTGCATATGGGAAAACACCTGAAGTTCTCACAGATGTGATTTCACGTCGGAGTTGATGTGGCAAGACTTATTTCATGTTGGCTCTGTGACTATCCTCGGACTAAACATGGTAATGGTTAACAGAATAATCGCCAGCAATCCAGTAAACAGTGTTTTCGATTTGAAGCATGATGGTATAGCTTGTGTAGGCAAGTGAGTTATCTATGGTAAAGGTTAAAAATAAAGTATGTAGTGTAAAGTAGCACTGTATACAAATTCTGTGCGCTATTCATAAGGCTGGCAACTTTGGAACACTGCTATACGGCTGTTCCTGGGATTGCAGTGTTTCCACGAAAATCAGTCGACAGACTACATATCAGACTGAGCGTAAACATCTAGATTTGTTGATTTTGACAGCATTTAGGACAATTAGATAATAGACCACTGCTTACTGACATGTTCACTTCATTACTTGCTTCTATGTTGGACATGGCTAACGTGGCTTTGAGCTAAGTGTATGTTTGTGTAATCTGGGGTGGCATTGTGGTGCAGCGGGTAGCTCTGTCACCTCATAAGTAAGCTTACTGATCACACAGTAACTTCTGTTCCGTCATGTGCAGCAGTAAAAGACCTTGGAGCGATTTTTGACTTCAGTCTTTTATTTGAAGCTCACATAGATAATATTACTAGGATAGCCTTCTTTCATATCAGAAATATTACTAAGATAAGAAATATAACGTCACTACATGATGCAGAAATATTAGTTCATGCTTTCGTCATGCTTTCATTGGATTACTGTAATGCCTTACTGTCTGGATGTTCCAGTAAGAGAATAAACACGCTCCAGTTAGTCCAGAATGCAGCTGCTAGAGTCCTCACTAGAACCTGAAGATACGTCCACATCACCCCGATCTTATCCACACTGCATTGGCTCCCAGTGAAATCTCGAATTGATTATAAAATACTGTTATTGAACTATGAAGCATTGAATAGTCTCGCTCTACAGTACGTGAGCGACCTTTTGGTCTTTTATGATCTGCCACGCCTACTTCGATCAAAAGGTGCAGGCTATTTGTTGGTACCTCGAATAGTGAAGGTTACAGCAGGGGGAAGGGCTTTCTCTTACAGAGCCCCACAATTATGGAACAGTCTTCCTATTAGTGTTCATGAGTCAGACACAGTCTGTGTTCAGGTCTAGCCCGAAAACATATTTGTGTAGTCAAGCCTTTTGTGAATAGTTCTTTCATAGGTAATGGAGTAGATCTAGAGGTCTCATGGGCATAAAGTGCTGTGGTGAACTGGGATGTTTGGATGCTGTCGCTCCCCTTGCTCCATCTTAAAAACCATGAAGATGGCTTCGGACCTCAGTTCATATGAACAATTATGCTATGAGGGGTTAGGACTTCAATTGCTATGATAGCTTTAGGACTGCAGTTGCCACAAACAGTTTTGCACTCAAGTCTCCATCAGTGAACGGTGGAAACGTTCAACGAAACAAACTTCATGTAAAAACTGCAATGAATTTTCCTGGTTACACAACTGCACTATATTACCATGTAGTATTAGCACATTTATAGAA
Source organism: Ictalurus punctatus (assembly GCF_001660625.3). NCBI lineage: Eukaryota > Metazoa > Chordata > Actinopteri > Siluriformes > Ictaluridae > Ictalurus > Ictalurus punctatus. The sequence continues at coordinate 29,990,262 of NC_030422.2, forward strand.
GGGATTCATTGATAATTGCACTACATAGTGTCACTCAGACAAGGATGGGTTCACTTTTGAGCCTGGTTCCTCTCTAGGTTTCTTCCTCATATCGTCTCAGGGAGGTTTTCCTTGCAACCATCGCCTCTGGCTTGCTCATTAGGGATAGATTCACACACTTAATATCTATATCCTGAATTGATATATTTCTGCAGAACTGCTGTGGGACAATGCCCATTGTTAAAAGCTCCGTACAAATAAAACTGGCTTTCATCTGTTCTCCACCAGGTAGGTGGAGAAAACTGTTGCTAGGTGTAAAAGAGTGTGTAAATATGTGTGTGCATAGATTGGTGTCCAATCCCAGATGAAATCCCAGCATTTCCTGGGCTAGGCTCTGGATCCACTGAGACACTAACCAGAATAAAGTTAGCTAAAATTAGGTTAGCCTATATACTGCATCTTTAAAAAAAAAACAAACAAACAAATAAACAAAAAAAAAAACCTGGGGTTAAAGACAACAACTGTGGAAGGAAACTGTGGCTGCATTTCTACATAGTCTTTAATTAGTTAGCATAGCGTTATGCTAGCTACACTTTTTCATTAATATAGCCTCTTGATTTGTTTTTAATTAAATAAAACATTGCGTTGGGTTTATTTTGGTTTGTTAATGGTTAATTAGCAAGTAATTATGGTCATTTAATTGTCAAGGAATTAGCAGATATTTGCATTCTACTCAGCTGTCACAGGATCTCCATTCCCAACTTGCCTTGTAGTTCCCATGGAGACCACATGCTTCGGTTTTGGTCTTATTCCTGTCTTTGTCTTGTAATTGGTCCATTATCCCTGATTGTGAACACCTGTCCCTTGTTTCCCCTTCATTAGTCTGTGTATTTATACCCTCGGTGTTGCCCTTTGTTTTTGCAAATATCATGTTGTTCATTCGAGTCAATTCTGAGCGTTGTTTCCCCTCGTGTTCCGCACCATCGTGTTTCCTGTCTTTGACTTCTGCTTGTTTACTTCATTTAAGGATTATCCTGTGCTAAATCTTGGCTGCCTGTGTTTGGACCCCTGCTACGGACTATGGTTACGATCCTTACACACACCCTAATAAACTTAATGCTGAGCTTGTGCACTTGCATCCAGTCTCCAGCTTAACATCTCGACTGAACTACAGACGCTAACACAAGCAGCAGCAGGAGAAGCCAGGCAGCCAAACTGCAAAGCGAAGCTCTAGAGCCGAGCGAGAGAACTGAAATCAGATGTCTTTCGTAAAAAGATTTTCCTTGGTGCAATGTTCTTGAGAACAAACAAGTTTAAGAACTATAAAAAGACAAATTCCAGTACCAACAGCAACTGTCAAGGCAGACGGCGTTGAGAGCCATTGTGGGGAAATAAATTATATGCGTCCATATACTGACTGTTCTCACAGAGTCTGCCCATTGTAAAATGTCATTCTTGTTCAAAGCCAGCATTATGCAATCCCTTTCCTGGTGTACCACAGGGAATGCAGGTCTGGTGCCAAGCCTACACTGACACACCTACTTCAGCTCGTTAAAATACTGAGTCGTCTCTGATTTTTAGGCACAGGTGTGTTCGATTAGGGTCAGAATTAAAATTCGACATGAGGCCAGGAGCTCCAGCTTTATATCCATTCAACATACGTTGTGCTACCTTAAAGGACCTCAAAGCCACATGTTGTATAAATGGTTGATTGTGTACTGATCTGAAGCGTACAAAATCTTTTTAAAAGCCAACAAACAAACGTTGCTACAAAGTTATGAAGGGCACTACCATCTGTGCCCACGGCCTTCCAGGTTAAATTTGGTTATCCAACAGATCCTGGCATTGTACTTACATACTCTCGCTCATGCTTGGACTCGAAGGCGATGTTCTCATGGTTGGAAGGGGCAACTGCCAGAGGTTCCTCTATTTTGAAGCTCTGGCTCTTCCGGAGTTGCTCACGTTGGAGGTCCTTAGATTTAGGGTTACGCCAGTAGGGTGGGGGACGCTGACCGAGGGAGGGAAAGACATCCGTTGACTGCTCGTGTCCAGCTGGCACCGACGGACTTGTTGTGTTGCTGCTGGAATCTTCCTCAGGCATCCTGGCACTCTCGACTGAAAATCAGACAGAAGGAATGCTGGGAAGATGCAAAACTAGGATGCAAACCTGCCAACTTTTTTTTTTTTTCCTAGAGAAGAATCTAAGGAACAACACAATCATTGTATATGAATACCTTTTCCACTCGATATATACGTTTTTCTTGTTTCAATGACAGGTTCTTAACGAGACAGTTTTTTTCTCAGAAGGAATAAAATGAAGCCTAATTTCTAGATCTGCAATTTCCTCTCTGTTGTTTATCCTTGCATTCATCACCTACTGCACACCCAAGGTCTAAAGCTGGGTTGTCGGCTGTTAAGGGCCTGTAAAGCCCATTAAGACATGCTTGTGATTTCAGGCTTTATAAATAAACTTGACTAAATAAAAAGTATGCCAAAGTACTGCACTAGAGTCCAGAAGGAAAAGAGGATTCAGGAGACCAGAGAGAAGGGTTTTTTAGCTCTGGAACCTGCCCAAAATAAGGACAAACTTGGAGAAGCTAAACTCTGAAGGATTTCTGAGATTTCTCTACCACAGTTCCAGCCACCTTTATGTTGCATGTGGTACATTTGGAAAAGTCCAGCTTTCTTTGAAACTTCCTGTCCTGAGCATAAACAAATGGCACTATCCCTTCAAACCATACAAAATGTAGTATTTTTTTTCTTTTTTTAAATCTATTAACTTCAATTCTATAATCTAGTCAGGGTACCTAATGGGAAGATCACACTCCATTGTATACATACTAAATTAAAACTTCCATTGGAATACTATGTGATAAACTACACAACGCTATCATTCCTTTACTATCACACTGACCGTACGTTGAATTTATACTCGGCATTTATTTATTTATTTATTTATTTATCAAGGAAGGATAATTATTTCGATCAGACCGCCCCAAACACCTCCCATGCACGCACTCCTCGTCCATACAATCCTATTAAATCACGCAACCGTCGTAAAATGGCGATTTGTGAGCTTTAATCACACCGGACTGAAGGAAAAAGATGGCGTAACTGAAAATTATAGTATCGTTCAGAAATCATTTCATTCGCGACTAGACTGGAGCCAACTCAATCTGGGTGTTTTGAGCATGCGTGCGCAGACAAATTTATAAATCTGAATTCGCCCACTGGGAAAAGTAAAAGCTCCAGCGGCATGTTTGGGCTGAGACCTATTTGACAAGGCTGAAAATTGGAAGCTAGCATAATGCAATGATGACCGGCATGCTAGTTAGCAAGCTTGTGCTTTTATATTAATGCTTGCGCTCTGGTGTGGTCTCTCAACGGTTAAGGATCTGAGTTAATGATCAGAAGGGCAGGTGGTCAAGCCCCGACGCTGCTTAGCTGCCACTGTTGGGCCCTTGAGCAAGGCCCTTAACCCTCTCTGCTCCAGTGGTGCTGTATCATGGCGGACCCCGACTTCCTGACAAGCTGGGATATGCAAAGAAAACAAATTTCACTGTGCTGTAATGTATGTGTGACAAATAAAGGTTTTTTATTTGTTTGTTAGGGAAACGAATAAGTACATGATCACGTGGCACTTCATGTTAGCAGCCTCATCGAGTCACTGGAAAACATTTTGGCTCACGGGATGGCATGTGTCCTCGAATCACACGTAAAAGATAGTATCTGGCTAGTGTGTTCGTTTTTTTGGATTCATCAGTATTTCCACATACATGAGTGTCCCTGATTCTGACAATGATTGTCATCCGTCCATGGCGATTAGTTCGCCTAGTAAAAACCGCTCTACGGTTTTGCTCTACTAGATCATGCCTTGCTAGATGTGTGTAGTGCAGCAGGCAGTGGGATTCGGAAAACTGTGCTATATGTGTAGCAGCAAGGTGGCGTCACATCACTGCCATCAAGGTTATTTTTTTTATTAGTACCGGGATGCCACTATCAGGTCATGGCCTCTTGATAATTTATAACACGTCGGTTATCATATAATACAATCAGGAAATAGTGGACGTAATCTCCGGAAGATGATCGTACCCAACACGGAGGAGACACTGTTCTCATCACCAGAGCTCAATCAGCTATTATTTGTGATAATTGTTCTGACCATGACACAGACTATCGGTTAGATAGAACTGTTTGATTACTTCATGATAGAAATCGTAATCAACTCTCGCCACTTTTTCCATCTCATCCAATAGCATGTACGTGCATGAATACCATTAATCTTGGGGGGTGGGGGGACGACAATAGTTGCACTACAAAAAAAAAAAAAAAAAAAAAAAACCATCATGGTCCATGCATAGCTTTCATTCATGTCAGGAGTCGGTGTGCAGAAACACACTTCAGTTCTTTCACTCACACCTCAGCGATTCCAGTTTCCAAAGAAACCGGATGCATGTTTAAGAACCCGGATGCTGAAGCGAGCATCACGTGCTCAACCTAACGCTGGACACACACACGTGCAGATGTCACGTTTATACTTTGCTGTTCCCTCAGGAAACAGCAGGAGATTTGGTTTATTGAATGAAAAATAGCTTATGCTTTGACTCTGTGCTTCCAACTGGATTTGGAACGCCACAAATCTGGTAGGAAATGGGCTGCACGCGCCAACTTAGCAAAGAAACATGCCACTTCTGTGAACATGTGGACAAAGCAGATGAACCTGTTCATAATACTGGTGAGGTTTCAAGCTGGTTTTATTTAGCTATGAGATTCATTTCTTAGAAAACACATTATATATATATATATATATATATATATATATATATATATATATATATATATATATATAGATAGATAGATAGATAGATAGACTACACATTTCTGTTTTTCTGTCTTGGGAATGGATACATAATACATACATAAGTCTATGTCCATGCATTGAAGGCAGTGATGTCCTGACCATTGTGTTAATATTAAGATCGGATATAAATATCAAGCAGATCTGGCCAGACATGATCATACACTCTCAGAACCAAGCAGTGCTAATGGGACCTTTCACTGACACTGTCAAAGCATTTCGCTGCATCACTGGACTGTCATTCGTTTTTAGAATAAAGATTTAAAGCTACTCATAGATTTCTTAGTGAGAGATATTAAGGGTGCAAAAGGTGTACGCTGCGACAAGGAGAGGTACACTTAGTTTAGTGCACTTTGCATGATCGCGTGCATAAAAAGCAAGTGATTTTAAGCTCCATGTATTGTGCACTAATGCAGGGCTGCATGCCACTCCTTGACAGAGTTGTGACAGCAGAGGGAAGCATGAAGGGGACGCTCGTGGGGGCTGGAGAGAGGGAACGCTCGTGCATCTTCATTATATCAAATCAACAAATGCTCGTGCACACGCCTCAGTGCATTAGCATGCAGAACAAACTTTATGCATAAGTATATGCATTTCCACTTTCAACCCTTTTAACACACTATGAATCACGCACGCGCGCGCGCGCACACACACACACACACATACACACACACACACACTGTGCAACCTCCTGCAGAGTGAAGGACAGTTTTACGCATGTTATAAAAGTGTTGTACCTTGTCGCGCGCTGACGGGAGGAGGTGCGGTCTGATTCACACACCCCCCACGTCCCTCCAGCAGCGCGTGCAGCGGCCTCGGTTCGCCCGGCCGGGGTCGGCAGACCAGCCCCGCACCGCAGCGCCCCGTGTAAACCCCGCACGCTCGACCCTCGGCCAGCGCGCATGTCACGCAGCAACCGCAGCCCGGCTCGCGCACCCGCTCCACGCAGTCCTCGGGCACGGGGTCGCACAGCGTCCGCGCTCCGGCGTCACACGGCTCGCAGCGGATCACCGCTCCCACGGCGGAGGACAGGCGCGCCACCGCGGCCAGACTCACGGACACGAGCAGGGAGCGGAGCGCGTTCACCATGCTCACGGAGATGAAAAAAAAAAAAAAAATCTAATAATAATTATTATTCTTATAATAATTATTCTTATAAAATAATAATAATACTAATACTAATACTACTAAGAATAATAATAATGCCCAAAGATGTTCAAGTTTAGCGTCACGGGTTTCGCCAATCGGCCACGTGAGACGCGTTTTAAATGGAAAACTTCTCTCTATATATAGACACCGAGATTCAGAGACACGCCCCTTTCATGAATAATGCAGCAGCAACTGTGTGACGTCACTCACCGTCTGGTTCAGCACGAGACCTCAATGTTACAGTAGTTTTAACGTCGCTTCTGGTTTTACTATTTTTAACCTTTAATGCTGTGATTTATTTTCGTTTTATTTTCCCTTCTGAAAGAAAAAAAAAACACACCACACAATAGAAACCATCACAGAAATTCTAATGGGTTCCACTACAAATACAATTACAAACCATCAGCTAACCTAGCACGTTCGCCTCACACCTCCAGGGTCGGGGGTTTGATTCCTGACGCTGCCCTGTCTGTGCGGAGTTTGCATGTTCTCCCCGTGCTGCGGGGGTTTCCTCCGGGTACTCCGGTTTCCTCCCCCAGTCCAAACACATGCATGGTAGGCTGATCGGCGTGTCTAAAGTGTCCGTAGTGTATGAATGGGTGTGTGAGTGTGTGTGTGATTGTGCCCTGTGATGGATTGGCACCCTGTACAGGGTGTACCCCGCCTCGTACCCCATGCTCCCTGGGATAGACTCCAGGTTCCCTGTGACCCTGTAGAATAAGCAGTATAGAAGATGGATGGATGGATGGATGGAACCATCAGCTAACCATTAAAACTATGACCTACTTAGTGGTATCCACTAGACATAACATGTCACCAAAAGAAGGTAACAAATCACCAGTAGAGACCCACAGGGACCATTACAGTTTCCATTAAAACCAATACAATTCTCATTAAAACCATTACAAATTTTCTGAGGGTTTCTATTGTTTTTTTGTTTGTTTTTTTTACTTTCACTTTGGTGTTCAGTTACAAGTCATTTATATATATATATATATATATATATATATATATATATATATATATATATATATATATATATATATAGTTTTCTTTCTTTATTTTACTCAATAGCCTCTTACTATTAAAGATTAACAACAATAAACAATAAACATAGATCTGGTGCCGAACAGTTCCATGGGCCAGGGTTCCATACTAACCTGTTCTCCCGGTGTCCATGTGGGTTTCTTCAGGGTTCTCTGGTTTCTTCCGACCTCCTAAAACATGCGTGTAGGTGTACACTAAACTGCCCCTATATGCGTGAATGTATGCACACACACGTTCCCACATACTGGCGTCAAATACAGGATGTATTCCTGCCTCCTGTGCAGTGTATCTCGCATTAGACTCCTAGGATCCACCATGTAACCAGGACCCTGATCAGTGGTAACTGAAGATGAATGAGTAAATGAATGAATAATGCCCTAAGCGAACCTTTTACAGGCTTTTACAGGTGACTGAAGCACCACTGCATACCGCCAATATTTACATCAAGTGTAAGTTCCTAAAGAAAATGGCTGAAAGGTTCTTCTTACTTGATATCACTCTCGAGAACCTTTTTGTGGCACCTATATTTTTAGCAACATATCCACACGTAACACTTTTATCAGATGCACGTTGTAGGTCTATCTGTGGCTCTGCTCAGTGTGTCGGCTCTCCTCTATCTATCCTGGAGTGTGTGTGGTGCTGGGAGGAGTGTATCAGTGGCGCACATACAAGGTAGTTATGTAAATAGTGTTAGCAGACATAGTGCATAACCGTGTAGTCAGTAATATACCACATCTATCAAAAAACAATTGTTGTTTCCTCACCACACACAATTATGCTTTAGAAGACAATTTAATAATCGTTAGATCTAATACACATCCTAGGAAGTGTAGAAAGCTCTAGATCAGTGGTCACCAACCTTGAGATCTACCTTCCTGTATGTTTCACCTCCAACCAAAATCTAACACACCTGATTGAATTGATCAAGAACTTCTTAAAGCAATGATTAGATGGTCAGGTGGGTGCGGTTATGGTTGGAGCTAGTGTCTTCAGGAAGGTAGAGCTCCAGGAACATGGCGATCATTGGTGACCACTGCTCTAGACGAAGAATCAGTCGGAGTAGAGCATCGGGATTGATCAAGCAGGAGAACTGTGTCAGGGCCGGGTATAAGCTAGCTTCACATTCTACATGCTGTGTAAAAATCGTAAACGAATTCTTTGATTGAGATCAGTGGTTTTGGAATGTACAATTTAGTTCTGTTGTGATCAAAGACTGGCAGTTCTACTAGTATCGGTCATTTTGAGTTATGCTGCTACGAATACAGATACAAATACGAATACAATACTACAAATGCAGTCTGTGTTCCAGTTCATCCCGAAGGTGTCCGTTGGGGTTGAGGTCAGGGCTCCGTGCAAGTTGAATTCTTCCACTCCAGCTTTAACACACCATGTCTTCATGGAGCTCGCTTTGTATACAGAGCATTGACGTCCTGGAGCAGGTTTGGGCCTCCTAAGAGAAATCTTAATGCTACAGCACACAAAGACATTCTATACAATCGTGTGCTTCTAAGTTAGTGGGAACAAATTGGGGAAAACCCACATATGGGTGTGACGGTCAAGGGGGCACAAACTTTTGGCCGCATCGTGTACGTCAAGCTCACTTTGAAGGATGTTTGTGCCGATGCGAGCCTGTTTCCTGTACGATCACGCTCGTTAATGACGCGAGCGTGATCGAACGTATTCATCCTCTCTTGTTGGAGGATCTTTATCCTACTGTATATACTGACGCATTATGGTATAAAATTCAGGCCAGATTTTACTGAGGTCTCATACAACGTGACAAGTAATAATATTAAAACACAGATGTAATCGCGCAATGGAACGTACCATTGATGCCGGCGAGGGGGGTGTAATTCATTTGTACGATACAGTAATTTGTTCTTTAATGAGTAATCATTGTTTTCTTGGGTGGTTATTTTTTTATGCTTCTAAAAAGGGATCCAAGGAAATTTGTAATTAGAGGAAACTATTTGCGCCCACTTTACTTCATGCTACGCCAAGAGCAGGTGCAGAGAAACGTGACGATTCATGCTAACGTGCTTTCTATGCAATAAATAAAAGCCCCTCCTGTCAGCTGTGGAGTCGACACTTGGCTCTGTTACAAGATTACACGCAATGCAGATGTAACCCTGTGACAACAGGAGAACAGGACGTGTTAAACTTGTGTATATGAACTATTACAGTGGGGTTTTTTTTTTGTATGGCTGGATTTAAGAGTCCATCGCTACGTGCTACATGAAATAAAATGATAGACAATGCGTTCTCCTGTGTTGGTATTTTGATTATTGCTGGTATTTTTCGACCAGTATTTAATGCCGTTCTTTGATGTGTAACGAGACTCTTTCAGCCTCAGACTGGCCTTTTCTCATGTAAAGTTAATTTACACTGAAATGGGAAGATCATGTCGCAGCGGGGAGTCAGACTCGTTCTTGGCTCTCAAACATAAACAAAACAACACACTGTAAAAGAAAAGAAAAGAAAAAAAAAAAAAAAACAATTACATTTTATTTGGTTATTACCGTGACCAGCTGCTTGGCGTATTTCTTTCTGACTGTGTGCCTACCCCTGTGTAACCTCGACCGGCGGTTTACATTTCCCAGAACAGGAGGCGCATGCGTTTTCGCACTGCATGATGCAGTGTTTCCTCTAATACATACGATTAAGTTCGGCAGATAATTCCTAACACTTTTACTGAGTGGAGTTTGATATTTCAGAATGAGGAGAGCTGATTACGCCTTGATGACAGAACAGTAGAATATGTGTAATAATAATAATAGTAATAATAATAATAATAATAATAATAATAATAAAAGCTGAAAGCAGCATTTTTAGGGGCCGTCACCCGGACTCAGTGAGCTGCACATTCAATAATGCGCTACAATTGTTGCATAAACAATCACAAGAAAGCAAAGCTATAACTATACGCAAAGGGATTCAAGAATAATTCGTAGATTCACACATTTGCCAGTCCATTATGGGAGAATTTTTTTGAATATCAGAGTTCCTTTAGATTAGACTGGCCTCAAGATGAAATGAGCCAAATTTGGTGAGGATTGGATAACATCCTGAGGAGGAGTAGCAAAAAATGGCACTCAGATGGAAGCATTTTCAGCATGCAATTTTAACTTTTGACCAGTAAGTGGCGCTGTGATGAAATTTGTTGCATAGCCTCAAGGCATGGTCCTGAAGCTGCCTACCAAGGTTTGCGTCAGTGTGCAAGGTTGTTGCTGAGATACAGCATCACTTCCTGTTTGGCGGAAGTGTCTTTTATCAGATGTGATAAAAGAATAATACGTCTTTTTTTTTTTCCTATTTATTTTTTTATTCATTTTCATATGATTCATTTACATGTGATTCATTTTCATGTGATTCATTTACATGCGATTCATTTTCAGAATAGTACGTTTTCAATCTATTCCAAATAAATAAAGGACATATAACTGTACACAAAATAGCAGACTGTATAGCAGGCCAGGACAAAAAGGTGAAATCAGACACAGTTCAGATGCAAATGAATTGGAATAGCACAGACTGACGATTTGTGCTTTATTTCAGCTTTAAGATTTAAAATAAAATAAAATAAAAAAAAGAGATCGGAGGGGCTTTGAGGAAGTGAACTGCAAAATTTGGCGTCTATAACACTAAACACCATTCCACGTACCATTAGTGTAAGGCAATGCGTGTATCTGTTTAGTGCACTAAATATCTGTATTCAAATTTCAAGTGGGCGTGGCCTAAACCCAGAGAGTTCTTCTTACTACTAAAGCCCATAGAAATGGTGGCTAGCACTGCAAAAAGAAAACTCAGATGTAGATGTGTCAGCACGGTGTGTGAAGGCTGGCTCTGGCAGTTCCTCAACCTCAGCTACATCACCACAGTTCTCCAGAGATGTCGACTGGACTATTTTTTTTAATCCAATTATTTTTTTGTTTGTACCTGCCTGCGATATTTAGTTCCCGAAATATCAGTGTCATTTAAACCACTGTGACCTTGATCAGGCAGTCACTAAGGATGAAGACCAAATGCATCACTCGACACCACATGTTTATGTTAATCAACGAGGTCTATGTTTGTTATGGGCGCTTCATATCTAAGTGCTCTGTTAACCATCCTGGCAAGCGTGTAAATAAAAGAATAAAGATAAAACACACCTCCTACTTGTATCTGTATTTGTACTGAACGGTGTACTCGTATACGGCTACACCTACCACCTATTGAGGCACGCCATACGAAGACCAGTACCAGAAGAACTAAGTATACAGATAGAGTATCTGGGTCAGCAATATATTGTGGCACGAGACCAAGTTTGTCATAAGAACTGAGAAGGGGCAGGTAATCAATGCAGTTTTGTACAGAACGGCTGCCCTGAGTTTTGAATAAATTGGCTAATTTATAGCGGATGAAGATGAAGACTCTATAGTGTAAATACTAAACCGTGCACCGTATTCCAAATGAAATGCAACTGTTAATCATTTGTTACCCTCCACACAGCTGCTTTGTGGAATGGGAGTGAGGGTGACTGATGGTTTCAAAGCACGAAACTGCATGGGAACCAGGCAGCTGAGTTCATCTGGGTCATGCTGTAGTGGTAATGTCCGTATACTTGCTAACGTTTCATTCTGAAGAATTATTTCCCAAAAATATTTGCTGCTGTGAACCATTTCAATACCATCTGACATTTATTAATCAATAAACATAGCATCATGGCAACTCCCTGCCTGTCACTATTTCTTATTATCTTATCTTTATTCTTATTGCTCATGTCCGAAACCCGCTTTCACATTAGCCGGTGACACAATATGTCATCAAATATTTAGATTTGAAACCCACAATAACCACTTAACCCTGTTACCTGAACACATTCACCCCTACGAAACATTTGGAAGAGTCCACAAGTCGTACGTTCAACGAGAAGCGACGAGAGACCTTCTGAATTTCTCCTAGATGAAAATTCATTCTTTTTGATGTTGATATTGACTGGTGAGGGCACTTTGAAAATAGCACTGTATAACTATAACAAAATAATCATCAAAGTAAATCATTAGAATGCTCTTACTGTCCTCATGCCATTAGCATGGATGCCAGATAGCTACATTTTACGTATTAGCTAATTCTAAGCCAAAAATCTCCACACTAATACTTATTTAATGCAGCCTGCAGCAAAGAAAACTTATAAAAAATCTCGATATCGTTGCTGGTTAACAGCTTTTAATTGTTATTTCGGATTCTTAAAAGTGTAAACAATATAAAAAAAAGTTAAATTTCTAATAAAGTCACAAGAGCTAAATGTCACAGCAACCTGAGATCCAGCTGTACTCTCCAGCTGTGAGGAGGGCTGTTCTGGAGCAGGTCAGCTTGACCGCAGAAGGACATTCCCAGGAACTGACCTGAGACATTTGACGAGCTTAAGACACGATGCCAAGCTTTCTTTTTAATCATTTTCCATAGTAACATGACAGTAGTAGACAGCTGTTTGGCTTGCTTCATTCTGACTATGTGCCTACCTCCGTGTAACCTCTAACGTCGGTTTTCAATTCCCAAAACTGGAGCCTCATGCACAGCGTGATGCAGCATTTCCGCTAGTGCACGCAATTCTGTGCATCAGATAATTCTCAGCGTCTTCATGATTATAGTCAGATGTGTCAGAAGAAAAGCCGTCTCATCGTGTCTTAACGATAACACGGTCCAGCTCGAGATGACAAAGCACCGTGTTGCGTAAACAGCAAATTGGACATTTGTAACACGGGGTGTGGTTCATGGAGGGCTGATGGAGCACAACTGATCCTTGTTTGTATTTATGTCATCTATCTGTCTCTTTCTTGGAAATGAGTGTGTGTTTTGTGGCTTTGTGTTCACATTACACTGACTAGCTGAAGAGCAGAGTGAGATGGAAAGCCGCAAGCTCGGTTTCCTTTCGGTTCCAGGAGCTGACACTGGAGAAAGATGATCGTTTTTTTGTTTTTGGGTTGTTGGTTTTTTTTTTTTTTTTTGTCGTTTGATGTGATGTCTGAATTTGCAAGAATACTAATCAAGAGCAGCAACATTCCCACCAATATGATCCTACCCAGCTGTTCATAGGAAAAATCTGCTGCAACAAGGGGCACCAGGAAAATTGGCCCCCGATCGGGTACATGTATGACTGAGAGAGCAGGGATGAGACTTGGCATCAGACGTTGGTAATCACAATTCCTCCTCTACACTTATGAACATCACATTCTCAGTTTTCATCCCCAAGCAGTTTACTGCCACTGCTTTCCAAAGCTAAAGCAGGTTCTGGCCAGATCTGTGGGGGTTGTGGAGGGAGCACCATCTACCCCCAAATGAACCTGCAAATCCATCAACCCCATGTGCATTTGCTTCTCTTTGAATACTTGTATGCAGACTCTGACCCACCAAGACTTGAATCAGAAGGGTTTGTAGGTTCATTCAAATATCACTTCATACTAGTTATAGCTCAGTCCATGCAGCTCAGTATCAATCTATCTATCTATCTATCTATCTATCTATATGGCCAAAAAGTACGTGAACACATGACCATCACTCCCATATGAGATTCTTTTTCAAACTGTTGCCAGAAAGTTGGAAGCACACAACTGTATAGCATGTCCTTGTAGGTTTCCCTTTAATGGAACAAGGAGGTCCAAACCTGTTCTAGCATGACAATGCACCTGTGCACAAAGTGAGCTCCATGAAGACATTGTTTTCCAAGGTTGGAGTAGAAGAACTCAAGTGGCCTGCACACGACCATGAACTCAACCCCAGTGAACACCTTTGGGATGAACTGGAATGCTGATTGCACCTCAAGCCTTCTCACTTGACATCAGTGCCTGATGTCACAGACGCTCTTGTGGCTGGATGAACAACAAATCCCCACAGCCACGCTCCAAAAAAAGTTGAAAGCCTTCCAAGAAGAGTGGAGGATATACTAACAGAAAAGGGGCGACCAATTCTACGTTAATCCCTACGGTTTTGAAATGGTCACACAGGGGTGTGATGGTTAGGTGTCCACATCCTTTTGGCCCTAGAGTTTATGATCTTTCCAAACAGCATAGTCGAATTGTGCTCCTAGTCGGTTGGGATCCTGAAAGAGAACCAAACAGATCAAAGGACCTTGTTTTATGCAATGCGTGTACACAACCTTTACTAATGATTAAGGATAAACTACATTCGAATGAGCATTTATTCCCCACAAACTGATGGGTTCGTAAATTCTTTTTTGGTTTACGAAGCTAGCAGAAATTGGGATAAATAGTTGGAGCCCCTAGTGTTTGCAGTCTGGGAGGTGGCCCAGGTTTGAATATATGGGTTTACCTCATTCGAACTGTTATATTGGTGGAAGCCCAGGAAGAAAACTGTAAACATGGTCTAACCTCTGAGCAAAAATAAAATTCAGTATATCCTGGACATGCAAGCGAAACTCCACACACTTGGTGACTTATCTCGGGAGAATTCACTCCAGGTCCAGGAAAAACAACAATGGTTCTACAACAGGCACTCCCAGCTGAGGCAATATTCACCACAAGATAAGCTCCTTGTATTATTCTTTCCCTCCCTATCTATTTTTGTGTTAGTTACTTTAAACATCACCAAGAGAGACAAAAGAGAGACAAAATAGAAAAGGTTCTGCTATGTTCTCCAGGTGGAGTGCTCCCAAATTTGTTATATCATATCAAATCTCATCATGCTGACGCTGAGCATTTCAATAGTGACTTCCTGGCACCGCTTTACCACTCATCGATTAGGACAAGGGTACCATAGAACCAGTTTGAGCTGTTTATATTTTACCACTCAAAATCAAATCATTTAGCATCTACACACACAACTGACATATCATTATAGACAATTACAATACAACAGATACAGAGTTTCCCCTCGGACCAGCTTTGACAACTGCGATATTTAATTTGAATTATTACTTCACTGATCAATAATTTTACTGGCACCCTGTCCAGGGTGTACCCCGCCTTGTGCCCGATGCTTTCTGGGAAAGGCTCCAGGTTCCCCGTGACCCTGAAGGAAGGATAAGCGGTATTGAGGATGGATGGATGGATGGATGATCAATGATTTTCCATGGAAATTACTTGATGGCCAAAAAAATGATCCCCTGGTTCTTGGCTTCAGATTAGCAGCGTTTTAGTGTTGGACCTAAAGTAATATTGCTTGCCAGGAATGTCTTCTTAGATGAGTCAGAATATTTATGTAGTTGCTGGCTGTATTGAGTTGTGTATGTCATCTGGGTAAAAAAAAAAAAAATGCTTCAGAAAAAAATACCTAGTTAATCAGAAACGGAAAACGGCTCATGAAGGTAACCCGAGATGAATCGACGTATCACATGAGCATGGAAATGTAATTTTAATATGATGTCTGTTACATGGTTGAAGAGTACATTGTGCATAACGACCTGATGCTGTTGTGTGCTAGCTGGGCTTCACTGGAACATGTTGCAGTTACAGTGTCCTCTCAAAACTGTAACATTATACCATTATATAGCTTCGCTAGACCAACACATTACTTCATTGTTGGATAGCTTCTTGATGTATTTCCTTGCATACAAATGAGATTTTGATTTTGATTCCACCAAGGACTTTTACACTAAAGTAGTAAAAAAAAAAAAACATAATTATTGTAGGACCTGGTAAGTGTCCATCCATTTTCTGTAGTGCTTATCCTACACAGGTCAAGGGGGAGCCTGGAGCCTATCCCATAGAACTCAGGGCATGAGGATGGGGACTCCCTGGACATGGGGCCAACCCATCACAAGGCACAATTACAGACAATTTGGAAATACCAATCAGCCTACAATACATGTATTTGGAGTAGGGAAAGAAACTAGAGTACCCAGAAGAAACTTCCAAATGCAAACTCTGAGCACACAGGGAGGTAGGATTCGGACCTCCAACACTGGAGATGTGAGGCAAACGTTCTAACCATTAAGCCACAGTGCCCCGTCGCTAAGCGTCTTGATTTGGAATCGTATGTGTAACTGCTCATGTAGAACCAAACCCTTGAAGCACACCATCAATTTCTAGTCCATGATCATAAAAGCGAACAGCGATGGGGGTGTTTAATGGAACTCCTTCGTGGTTAAGTCTTGTGAAAGTTAGCAATATCGCAAACAATTCAGAGCAGGTTTAACCCATGGGCTAGCAATTGTAACAATGTGGAGTGATTTCATGTCACTCAAAAGATCTCTTCCAGATATATTCCTGCTTGGCCAAGCAAACAAACAAACAAAAAAAATGGACAACCAAATTTACAATCATAATATGGAAGAAATAATGTTTTGCTGTGGACCACGAAATAGTGGTTAGGCCTACCGCATGGGTTATGATAGAAACCATTCCACTGGAGGAATGTGTGAAGCACAACAATTTGAAGTCAATTGTAACAAAACAAATGCTTTTACTCCCGCTGGGCACTTGAGGTTTCTGTTAATAGACCTTCGGCTTCATCTGGTGCAGTGGCAAAAAAATACTGACTACAGTTTTCATGTATATAGCAATCTTTTTTCCCCCTTTTCATTCTTAGAAGCATCGTTTAGCTAAGAAATAGAATTTCATCGCAGGATACAGATGTTGGATGTCACTATTACTCTTTCGACAAAACATTGACCACCAGATCAATTTTGCCTTGATTTGAAAAGAGTCCTAATTGTGTATAAAGCACTAAATGGTGCCTGGGTGAACTTTTGGTCTATTGTGCTTCACGACGTCCAGGAATGTGTTGTGGGACAAGAATGATTACGGGCCAAACAAAATGAGAATTTTGTTTAAACCATGTCCAACGTGCACGCCGCTGAAAAATGATGCTTCCATTTTAGCCGTTCGGTCTATACCAGCTTTTTACACACCTCCCACAATCACAGGATGCTTTGAAAGTAACAACATCTCCGCTTCATCACGCCACCCTGGCACTGAAAATATTTGACTACCCTTTCAAAAATGGTCGGGGTCACGTCTCCAGATGAAAAGGTGCAGGGACTTTGTAGTTCCTAGTGTTTCTTTGCTTTCAAAATGACTTTATTTGTCTTATATTTGAAATGTATTATTGTACATAATTGAGTAGTGGTAAAACGAACACCGCGGGTTACACTGAGGTGAAGCTCTGAGCGCCAATGAGACATTGTACTGTGGGACGACCAAACTGTAATTCAAAACAGACAAACGGAATAAAAAACCGAGCAAACAACTAAAACAAAGGCAGGATTAACGGAAAACATGTAGCTGGGGGAAAAAAAAAAAAAAAGAGCAGGTCTACTAACTAGTCATTAGTGCAGCCCTCGATGTGAAAGGCGAGCCAGCTGGGGGAGCTTTGTGACGCATCACTGCCTGAGTCACCGCACTTGAATGTGAGGTTTTACCAGTGGAGCAGTGCGAGCACATGTGACCAAATTACTCCTACTCTGCCCATTACCATTAGCATTAGCAGTACCATTCAATGGGCACGCTGTGTGTGGTACAGAACGAGGGGGGTCTCTCTCTCTCTCTCTCTCTCTCTCTCTCTCTCTCTTTTCCTCTTTCTCGGCTCAGAGGGGGGCATTATTGCCGAGGTAGAGGAGAAAATAGCTCACGCATTCCACACCTAGACGCAGAAGATTCCAAGACATAATTACGAGTGTACATACAGAGTCCAGCGGACCACATCTGCAGCTCACCTCACACACAAAAAAAAAACACCCCACAGAAGGCGAAACAGGCGTACAGTTGCACAGAAAGGGCCAAGTGTTCTATTCTAACATGCCTCTGTGTTTTCTGTAATAACTGTCCCGGGTGGTAGGCAGGATCGCTCTCCAAACCCCCTGCAGCACTTGGCACGGATACTCCACCTCCCGACTAACTCCAGCTCTGCTCAGAATTTCAAGAATTCACCTCATGTGATGGCGCGCGTGACAGTGTGGACTGACACTTTTTGTTTCACGCTACGTTTCTTTCGCAAGTGTCGCCTCATGCTGCACCAGTCTGGACAATATGACTGCCTATTTGACTGCCTCACTTCTATTACTGTTCATGAGACGTACAGAGCTTAGAGACAGTATTAGCAGTAGATGTCTGGATTCTGATTGGTCAGATGGTGTTGATTCGTTTTCTCTAGCAGCAGATCTGATAGTGGTGCGGCTGAAAGTTTATATTAATGCGCTCGTTCTAATACATTATCGTTTCTATAGTAACAACTCACCAGGGGACTTGCTAAAGGTATGTTATTTAACCAAGAAAATGTTTTTTTTATTTATTTTATTTATTTTATTTTTTTTTATAATAATGCAGATCTTAAAAATTGAGAAAATCAATTTCACAGAAATATCCATCCATCCATCCATTTTCTGTACCACTTTTCCTACAAAGGGAGCCTGGAGCCTATCCCAGGGGACACCCATTCACACACTATATACAATTTGGAAATGCCAATCAGCCTACGAGGCATGTCTTTGGACTGAGGAAACCAGAGTACTTGGAGGAAATCCCCGAAGCAAAGGCAGAACACGCAATCTCCACACACACACACACACACACACACACACACAGGGCGGAGGTGGAAATCGGAGGTGGACCCCCAACCCTGGAGGTCAACCAATTCTGAAGGCAACATTCATTTGTGTATTGAAATGTTATTGGCTCTTTTATTTATTTCAGTATTGTGTTAAAATTAATTTCATCCATCCATCTTCCTTAAATGTTTATCCTGGTCAAGGTCACAGTTGATCTGGAATTCATCCCAGGATCACTGGGCATTAGGCAGCGATACAATGCACACACATATTCACAAACTAATTTACACCTAGAGCCACCAATCCACTTACCGGAATATTTTTGGAAGGTTGAACGAACATGGAGAACCCTGAGGACACCCACATGGACATAAGGAGAACATGTGAAACCACACAGGCAGTAACTCAAGCTCAGGATTGGACCGGTGACCCTAGAGCTGTGAGATGGGAACGCTACCCACTTACTTTCCGAGCATGCAGACCCTTGGAGAAATTAATTAGTGGATGCTAAAGTGGTGGAATAAGGGAGAGAGCGAGAGAGTGAAGGGGAAAGAGAAAATGAGCGGAACCGAGATAGAAAGACAGGAATAAGGAGAGAATGTGGCGTATTGCTATGAGGGCATAAAACCAAGAATCTAAAGAGAGCGCCAAAGCTCACAGATGGACAGAGACACAGTTTAATCAGCTGGGCTGTTCCGGAGTGTGTAGGAGTGTGCTAGAAAAGACTGGCATTTCAGACACACATACACACACTTGACTGGGATCCTGTAGAGAGATGAATGATATCCTATAGAGTCGGGGAATGTCTCACACTAAAACACGTGTAGTCTTGCTGATTCTCGGCCACAATAATTAGCGTTGGTTAAAGTTTGAAACCAAAAATGTTGATCGTTCCCCAAACGTATGATGAAATACTAGCATGAGGGGATTACTTACATCGCCAAAATATAGAACTTAATAATTAAAGCTCCATAACGCCATTTTGGGATGATCAGATTCCATCTTGAGCCAGACACCCAACAGCATACATTAGTTCACCATCTATCTCTGTTTCATGTTGGCGCTGTTTTTATGTAAAGAATAAATAAAACGCTTTGGAGTGTACCTTTATAGAAAAATAAATCATAATTAAAGCTGCAATCGGCATTTTTACGGGGCCAAGCACTGAGCACCTTGAAGGGATCAAACAGTGATTTGTCGTTTCCCTCATGAGGTGTATGTTTTGACCATGGACAGTGGTGGGATTCTCTGAATGTGGGAGGAAAGGTGTAGGTGGGCAAATGGAGAGCAGGGTGGCACTGCTGCTGCAGCTGCGCTTACTGCTCTGACTTGTGGTGTTTTCTGTTGCTACTTTGACCTGTGGTCGCGATTGCTCTTGCTCCTGTCTGAAATGTATTTTCTTATTGGGCCTTTTGTCCCACTTTGTGCAAGTATCTGCACCAAACTTATATCTTTCCCATATTGTCTCATTTTTTTTTTCTCTCAAATTCTATTTGATATTAAACCAGTCATATAATAGCGCACTGAATGGCGAGGATGGCAATAGACATTTGTTTAGACGGGTTTCAAGATGATGCGAACCACATTTGGTGAAGATTGGACAAAATTTGGAGGAGGAGGAGTGAGAAAATGGTTTTTGACAAAATCCAAGATGGCGGAAAATCTAATTTGGTGAAAATTGACCTCATAGGGTGAGTCGAACTTGGCCCAAATTTGGTCAAAACGTCCCTTAGATAATCCCTAATCAGTGTAGCAACTTTCACAACTTTTTACCAGATGGTTCTATGGCTGCCATAGACAACCTAGCCAGAAGAAGAAGAAGAAGGAGAAGAAGAGGAAGAAAATGTCGAATAACAATAGGGTGCCTACGCACATTCGGTGCTTGGCCCCTTAACAATCATCTGCTGTGTGGTGTGATGAAGTGTCATTACTGTAACTCAACCAAAGTTGATTCATTTCCTATGACGGCACATTCCAAAGTGTTTAGCAAAGCTAACTTTTCTTATTTTGTCATACTTCGTATCCATTTACAGTAACATTTAATGTTGTGCAAAATAAACAAATGCAGCATGTCCTGATACCAAGAAACGACAAGCTCCTCTGGCCTGAAGGCAGATAAGCTCTTATAAACTGTTGCAATGTACTGACACTGGAGACTCCTTCCATGAAAACTAATATATTCAGTCAGACATGTATAAAGGCTTCTCTTCAGGAGAAACCTCTTCCATCATTCTGAGGAATTGCAAAATACCTATTTTTGACAAATTGAAAAAAATACTTATTATATTAAAGCAGTGTTTCAGGAATGGTGTATCCAGATGTTTTCAGAACACCAGAACATTCCTAGAAATTGGCAAATTAAATATTCCTAGAAAAGAAAAATTTTGAAACTGGTCTGGTAACTGAAAGCAGTTGGCTGAGGTAGTGTGTGTGTGTGTGGGGGGGGGGGGGTGTTGGGGGGTAAGCGTTCTTCAGGGGTTTGTTAGTGGCTCCTTAGATATTTCAATGTTCTTAATGAACCCTTTCTGAGAAAGAAACATTCTGTTGTCGGAGTCTATACAGAACCAAAAGGAACAAAAACAAACCCTTTAAGGGTTAGAACTTACTTTTTTTTAGTGCACTGGGAAACACTCAGTTCTAGGGTTCTACAATGAACCTGAAGGCCAACCAGAGAAAGCTTCAAGAATGTAGATTAGCCTTTTTTGTTGTTGTTGTTGTTGTTGTTTTGTTCTTTGCTGTTCCTGGATCTCTCACATGTACCAAATAACCACTACACACACATATATACTTTTACCAAAAAAAAAATTTCCTCAATAGCGCAATGGATAGTTTAGCTTTGCAAACTACTCTTTTAAATTCTCTTAGGACAACCAAATAAGTCTTAAGGGTTCTCGATTTTATTTTATTTATTTTATTATTAGTTTTTTTAAATAATGCACAGATCATTTATGTTCAAGGATCTTCCAAATGTAAAAGCCTGCGAATGAGAAAATGTGAAAGCGTCCTCAATGGTTCTTTGGATGGTTAAGTTTTGATGGTCAGTTATTTTCTGATTGATCAGTGCTCTATTTCAGTTCCTTGGTTTTTCTCCTTAGTTGCGAGAGCATCGCGTCAAGTCAGGTTATTTGTCAGCGTTTGGTAGATGCACGGTTTGTTTGATAATTTAGTGTTTCCTAGTTATATATTTTTTTTCGAGTTTCTGGCTCTCCTGGTTCCCTAGTGTTTCTTGTTCCTAGAATCTGTTCCTTGATTCGGTTTCCCTGTGCTTTTTCTGTAATAAAGAAGCTCTGCATGTGCGTCTGTCTCCCAGGACTCTCCCTCATGACAAGTTCAGGGTTCTTCGCTTTCTCTCTGCGGGGAAATACTCCGTTTGGTTCCCTACAGTACTTTAAAGAGTTCCCTCTTATGTTTGCTAGGGATGCTAGTTTCAACCTTTACACATACAAACAAACACATCTATAGACCTGCACTCGTACAAATTCAGGTTCCTCAAAGGTACTTTGCTTACTGAAGAGCTTCTATGTAGAGCCAGAAGGACAACCAAAGAACCGTTAAAGGATGTAGATTTGGCCTTTCTCCTTGTCTGAGAGAGACAAACACCATGGCAGGGTTCTATACAGAAACAGAACCAGAACCATCTCCCGTGCACTCTTACAGAGAAACGTTCTTGGGATAGTTAAGGGTTCTTAGCTACACACATACGTACTGTATATGACATTTACACACTCTTACTAAAGAGAATCATCATGGAAGAAGCAAGCTGAAAGACGAACCTTCTGTTGTTGGAGAACCTTTAAAGGATCGGGTTCTCGAACGGTTTAAAATCCTACAACCAATGTTTTCTTGATTACATAATAATGGAAGTGAAGTGTAATTTGAGATATTTCTATCTGATAAAAGTGCGTTCTTCTTGTCACAATGCGATTGCTCTTAATCTGGCTTCTGGTCTGTTTTTCCTTTCCGTGTGTTAAGCGCTTACGTGTGTCCAAAAATGTCATCGCACAACCCATTATTCAAATCTTACATAACTTGTGGGTTGCTCTCCATTTGGGTAATTATAACTGATTGTCAGAAGTGTGCAGAGCGTAGCCTGTGTGGACAATAACAAAGGGGAAAAATATGAGCTGCAAAAGCAGATAAAGAGGAAGAATGTGCTGCGGTTTGCTGTTTAAAATCATTCTTGTGCAGCTTTCCCTGAACGGATTCATGCTGCCGCTAATGCGTTTAAAAAAAGGGAAAAAAAAAAAAGAAATTGCAGAAGGAGCTCTGCTTCTCGGCTTTTGGACAGCTTCTTCATCCTTAGACGTCCCAGAACTTTGTCGTGTTTACAGTCGACATTCCTAATAGCAGTAATTCTATACGATTTCCTCCAACAACGTCGTTCCAAATCACCAAACATGAGCGCTTTGAGCAACACCCTGCTCCGGAGCCCATAAAAGGCATTCGGAGGAGCTCTGCGTCCGCGAAATCGTTGACATATATTTCACGACAGTCTATAAAGTTTTACTGGTGGTATTTAGCGTAGACATACAAACCTCTCGGGATCTCTGGTACACGTTCGGTAACAGCCCGTAATACTGAGCGGCTTTAACCGGACGATGATTAGTTATTAATGAAATGAGCGAAAAAGCAATAACGCAGGATTAGCCAAAGCACGGAACGACAGGATGTTGGTTAAAACCCCGAATCCCGAGTTTACGTTTCAGTTCTGACGATCCGAGCGAGTGGATCGTTCGAGTCGAAACGCTGCAGAGGTTCACTCTTTGACCCCGATTCGATCTGGCCGGGACTGTGTATCGCTGCGGTTAGCATGTCTGACTCATTTGCTGGACTGAAGTGTGTGTGACCCGGGCCAGGACTCACAACGCCTCCCAGAGCTGGAATCCAAATTCAGATCCGTAGCCAAAAACACAGTGAAGAATCCAATCCCAGATCAACATTCCTGCTCTGAAATGCTTTGGGATTATTATATTAAATCAGTAACGCTTGTTTGTGAGGAGAGTGATGGATTAGCATGTGAACAAATCTTAAAAAGTTTCGAAATGTCTTCAATTTAAGAGACCTTTGACTGTTTTAACAGGATTTCTGAAATAGACTCTGGTGGATGGACGGACGGACGGACGGACGGACGGGTGGACAAACAAACAAGCAAGCAAACATATATAAAAATGGTGAACTTATTATGATTCTTTACTACTCGAGAGGCCATTTCTGCAAATGTCTCCGTCTTCATTCTTTCACCTTCAGTCATTGTTTCATCCTGTCCAGCGTCACCGTGGAAACCCGGAGTCTGTCCCAGGAACTCTGGGGGTGAGTTGGGAATACTCCCTGGATGGGATGCCAGTCCACCATGCACAGGGCACCCTGCACACACTCATTCACACACACACACACATTCACCTCTTCAACCTACAGGCAATTTAGCATAGCCAAACCACCGACCTGCATGTTCTTGGGAGGTGGGAGAAAACCGGAGAACCCGGAGAATCCCACACAAGCACGGATAGAACATGTCAAACCCCACACAGACAGTAGCCCGAGCTCAGGAACGGATGCTGGAGCTGTGAGTCTGGAACAAAACCCACTGCACAACTGTGCCGCCAAAATGTCT
This sequence comes from Ictalurus punctatus, assembly GCF_001660625.3. NCBI lineage: Eukaryota > Metazoa > Chordata > Actinopteri > Siluriformes > Ictaluridae > Ictalurus > Ictalurus punctatus. The sequence continues at coordinate 30,014,391 of NC_030422.2, forward strand.
CCATATTTAAACTATATTTTATCACAAAGCTCAAATTTTCCTAGCATCTGTGCTATGGAGTCAATAGACATTTCCTTATAAAATGTGAGAAAGAATTAACTGGGATTCTGTTGTTACTGACGTTATGGTTATAGGCTGTTTCTCAAAAATGAGTCATTCTCCATGTGGCAAATCATTTTTTTCTAAGCTTTGAAAGAGGAGCATTCGAACAATTTCACACACTGGTTCACACACTGGTTCGCACACGGGTTCACTAGTTCATAACCTGTAAGGGAAATGTAACATTATCACATAATATATAAATAATGTACAAAATGTAGCTGTTTTTTTTTTTTTTTTAACTTAATAAAGTTATAAGATTTTGATAAGCTGCTATGTGAATTCTGAACATTGGGTGTATTATCAGAAAATAGTTTCTCATTTGCGTTGGAATAGGGTTTTTTAAATGAAAACTGTAAGCTAAAAACACGGTTGTATTGATGTAGATTCTGAGCATATTAGGGTGTGGTGTCTGGCTTTAAACTCCATCAGCTGTTGCGGTTTTACATTCCTCATTTGACCATTTCCTATTAATCTCAATGTAGTTCCTGAATAAACTGCTTGAAAATGAATAGCTGAGTAATCTTTGGGTTCTAGAATATCCCAGTGTCCCTATATGACCTGACCACATTGTCTAATGCACATGGTGGTCGGGGGGAAGGGTGGGGGGTGTTGGAGTTTCCCATTTCTCCCACATCTTTTACCTCCGAAAATGGCTGTTCTTCTGCCCCTACCCGCCTAATCCTAGAATAACGCTAGTTACATGTGTAACTGAGGTTTATGGACCCTAGATAACCACCAGGGACCTGGATACCTTTCAGTGGACACATGCGGAAACCTTTCAACAAAGTCTCGAAGCAAGGTATGTTGCAGTATTTGCAAAAAAGAAAAAAAAAAAGAAAAAAAAAAGGTTTCCCCAGGACGGTCTGTAGGAGTTCTCATTAGGTCAGCGTTGGGATAATTACTTGTTGTGTGTACAGAGAAACAAAAACACATAAATGTAGAAATCCCACTCAAATCCAGGAGGATGAGTGGTGTTTGTGTGAAGGGAAAATGGACTCCAATCAACTACCTTCAGTTCTGAATCAATTATGTCCAGTTTATGTCTGGTTCTGAATCAATTTTGTCCTTGTCTGGATGAACTATGTCCAGTTCTTAATCAGCTATGGATGTTTCTGATTAAACTATGTCTAGCTCTGAATCAGCTATGTATGGTTCGGAATCAACTATGTCCGGTTTATGTCTGGTCCTGAATCAACTATGTCTAGCCCTGATTCAATTTTGCCCTATTTTGTATCAACTATGTCTGGTTCTGATTCAACTATGTCTGGTTTTGAGACAACCACGCCAATTTCTCAATCAGCTATGTCCAGTTCTGAATCGACTATGTATGGTTCTGAATCTTCTATGTCCAGTTCTGAATCAATTTTGTCCTATTCTGAATCAACTATGTCCAGTTCTGAATCAACTATATATGTTTCTGAATCAACTATGTCCAGTTCTGAATCAACTATATATGTTTCTGAATCAACTATGTCCAGTTCTGAATCAACTATATATGTTTCTGAATCTTCTATGTCCAGTTCTGAATCAAATATATATGTTTCTGAATCAACTATGTCCAGTTCTGAATCAACTATATATGTTTCTGAATCAACTATGTCCAGTTCTGAATCAACTATATATGTTTCTGAATCAACTATGTCCAGTTCTGAATCAACTATATATGTTTCTGAATCAACTATGTCCAGTTCTGAATCAACTATATATGTTTCTGAATCAACTATGTCCAGTTCTGAATCAACTATATATGTTTCTGAATCAACTATGTCCAGTTCTGAATCAACTATATATGGTTCTGAATCTTCTATGTCCAGTTCTGAATCAACTATATATGTTTCTGAATCAACTATGTCCAGTTCTGAATCAACTATATATGGTTCTGAATCTTCTATGTCCAGTTCTGAATCAACTATATATGTTTCTGAATCAACTATGTCCAGTTCTGAATCAACTATATATGTTTCTGAATCAACTATGTCCAGTTCTGAATCAACTATATATGTTTCTGAATCAACTATGTCCAGTTCTGAATCAACTATATATGTTTCTGAATCAACTATGTCCAGTTCTGAATGAATTATGTCCTCTTGTGAACCAACCATGTCTGGTTCTGAATTAGCTGAATTGATTATGTACAGTTCTGAATCAACTATGTCCGGTACTGAATCAAGTATGTTCGGTACTGAATCAATGCAAATGAATCCAAAAGAGCCGAAAATCAATCCTACAATTCCTCATGAGAAGTTCCAGTCATTTCAGAGAAAGCATCACAATATTACTGTTGTTTATTGTAATTCGTCATACAGAACTTTATTGTTGTCTCTCTCTCTCTCTCTCTCTCTCTCTCTCTCTCTCTCTCTCTCGAACACACACACACACATCTGCTCCTCCACAGTTTCCTCTCCAGTACGCTTGGATCATCAGAAGCCATGGCGGCTCTTCTTTCACCTGCAGCTTCAATATCTCAAAGGTTTATCTTCCTGAGTTTCACTGAACCTGAACTCTATCAACAGGAATGTTTATGTTATTAACCAGGAAGGATCCAGTGTTCATATTTACACACCTGCAGTGCTGCCGGTACACATCACTTCACACGACACACGTCACGAACGTGTATTGTGTTTTTGCACTGTACTCTGCTCCAGGGCTGGGGATGAAAAAACGAAGCGGAATTCTACTTCAATGAGAAATAAAATAACTCAACTATAAGTGGAAGTAGCCAGTCAGAATGACATTATTTCACAGCTAATCACGCGGCTCTTAGATTCGAGACGGGGAAAACGTTCACTCGCTTGTATTAAGGATGTTCAACGATATTAAATGTAACTATAAATGGACAAAAATGATGATGTGTCATTCTTTAATCAAGAAAAATGACAATCGTTTGGACAAAAAAAATCGCTGTGGTGTAAGAGGAATAAAACCCGGCAGGACGTACTGTTGTAGGAACTTTGGAGTGCTAACTCGGTTATATTCTGATTATTTCCTCCAACCGCATGACACTGAATGTTTCATTCCTTAATGATTAAAAGTTCAAATGACTTTCCTCCAACAAACGTTTGTATTCAACAATTCTTTTTATTCTTCACGACTTGTACCGACCTGCACGCTGGCACTCAGCTCTACATGCCTTTTATTGGACAGCAATACGCACAGGTGTGTGCTAGTGTGTACGTGTGTTTGCACACCTGTGTGCAGCTGTACTGCGTGTGCACCGTGAGCCGATGTGCTTGTTCTCGAAAGTCCTCATGCACGAGTTTACAGAACCACTGAAGGCTATTTTTGGGAAGAACTGAAGTGTTTGTTAAATGAAAATGGCAGCATGCCCAGTAGGTTAGTAATGGATCTGTTAAGGCTTTTCATTGTCGTACGTGATGGAGCGTTTCACACAGGAAGTTGAACGTTTATTGAAGCATGAGCGCCTCCTGCTGTCAACTGTGCTAACCTGCTGAAAGGATCAGGGACGTTGAGCTGATTGTTTTTTTTTTCCGTATTTAAGAATAAATAAAGATATCGCGACACCCTGGTTGCTAGGTGAGGAGTGAGGACTCAGGAGGCAGGTAGAAGCAGCGGTTTTGGTCAATCGCTTTTGAACATTTTTGGATAAATCGCGTCTGTAACATGACTTCTCGTAAACTGCGGTGATAGTAAATATTGAAACAAAACAGGAAAATTATGTTTTATCCACGCAAATGCCATCAATGCGTTATCTGAGACTAAGCAACTTTGAAGACTTAAAGCTCCGCCCACTTCTTGATAACTTTGCGTCATATGTGCCGATTCATTCGTCATTATGGTATCCGTGTTGATTTCCTTTATAAACCTCAGAAACCTCACTGACTAGAGTGGACACACATTAAACCACATTATATTTAATTAAAAACAAATAAGAACCAAAATTTTTCATGTCCCGATGAGCTGCATTCACACTGCCCATGTTCATCTCTCGCAAGGTGTACAAATAAGCTTGTCATAAAGGACACAGAGGTGTAAACACTCACTCGTTACCCATTCGTTCACTCCTGGTACTTGACCATGCCCCCTCTGCCACACACTTTCCTCTAATGCAAAATATGTTGTAAATGTAATCAGGGGCTTAGCTAAGGTGTGGCCAGGGGTGGACAGTGCTACCCTAGCATAAAGCATGGCCCTCTCTCTGGCCAGCCCAATAAGATATCCATCCATCTTACATTTACATTACATTCATGATATTTGGCAGACACCCTTATCCAGAGCGACTTACATTTATCTCAGTTATACGTCTGAGCAACTGAGTGTTAAGGGCCTTGCTCAAGGGACCCAACAACGGCAGCTTGGCGGTGCTTGGGTTTGAACTCACGACCTTCTGAGCAGTACATCAACATCTGAACCACTGCCTCTAGTTTCTGTACTGCTTCTCCTACACAGGGTCACAGGGAGCCTGGATCCCATCCCAGAGGACCCCGGGGCACAAGTTAGGGGACACGAGAGCCGTAGGGCCAACCCATCGCAGGGCACAATCTTACACACACGCCCATTCACATACTATGGACAATTTGGAAATGCCAATCGCTCTACAATGCATGTCTTTGGACTGTGGGAGGAAACCAGAGTTGTAGCAGTTGTAAATATATGGATTGATTACCGGTCAGCAAGGTGGTAGACTGTAACTGCCTCGCAGCTGTGGTCCCCGGTTCAATCCTGAGCTCGGGTTACGGTCTATGTGGTTTCCTTTTGGTTCTCCGGTTTCCACTCACCCCACAAAAACATGCTAATTCATGGATCGACTATGCTAAATCATGCCTAGGTGAGACTGAGTGTGTGAATATGTGTAAGTGTAGGGTGTCCTGCGTTGCACTTCTGTCCCATCCCGGGTGTATCACTCTCACTCAGCGATCCCAGGATAGACTCCGGATCCATAGCAACCCTGAACCAGGATATAAGCAACTGACTAAAATGGTTTCATTCCCCACTCAAATGACATTACATCGCTCTGGAAAACCCATTTTTGGATTGACCTTTTATAAAAACCTGATAATAAATACACAACAATCACAGTAATTACTGTAGTAGAAGAGGAATCAAACTCCGGGATGTGCTGTTTTTTGGAAAACAATCAACTTCGAGATGATAACAGTAACTCGGGTTTATCACACTAGCCTGTCGTTGATTATTTTCCTATAACAGCACATTCTCAAGTGTTTTATTCCATATAAGGTGAAGACACACTCTCATATATTTTCAGTCTTATTGAGCGATGCACTGATCCGACACCCAACGATGAGTCCGCAGTGTTTATTCTGTCGTTCAATGCCATCCCATCCCATCCCATCAATCACTTCACTGTAATGAAGCAGCAATGAAGAAAAAAAACATTGTCTTTGATCTGTTTAGCATCAGAGATAAACTGTAATAAAACTAGCATGAGCATTTACATAATAACAGATACGCAACACTGTAATACTACAATCAGAGTACACACTGTTCAGATATATTCCTTTATCAACATGACGCTTTCGAAACAATCACTCCTATACACCGGCAGAGTGTTTAACAGCAATCAGTACAACATTAGTACAACGACTGATCTGTTCAATGTAACATAAAGCCACTGGATACTGAATATATTAAGGTTTACATAGAAAAATACAGTTTTTTTTTTTTCCTTTTACTATGCTTTCAAATAAACATGAAAATCACTTTTACAATAATTATTGGTCCAGTTTTTGGGCAAGCAGCCTAAATGCTTTTAAGAAAATAGGATATTTATCCCTTAAAAAAAAAAAAAAAAAACCTCAAGGTTGTGAATTAACATTCAGCCCTTACTCGTTATGCTGTACTTAATACACATCTTGCATAGGCAGAATCAAGCTTAAGTGAAATGAAATGAGATGCACAACATTGCGGGTCCGCCCTCCCCCTAGAAAAAACAAAACAAAACATATATATACATATGTATATATATGAAATGTGAAATTCGTGATCAATACCCTCAGTTACCGGCAACAACAAAAAAACAAAAGAAAAGAAAAACCTAAATGCAGTTAAAACTCTTAACTACAGCCACATTTGAGAAAGAAAGACATTTTTAATGAAACCCTCATCTACCAGCCAGATTTATATATATAAAAAAATAAATAAAATAAAAAAAAACCGGAAATTTTTACGATCAGACCCTCTAACTACCAGCTACATTTATATTAAAAAAAAAAAAAAAAAAAAAAAAGGGTTTTTTGGTCTTGTTACAAATACTAGTGACTTAGTTCATATAGCCCTTTAAAATATAAACACATAGTTCTTTATAAAAAATACAGCTAACTAACTAGTCCTCTAAACTGGCCCAGCTATGAGTGTGTATACGCCGTTCATCGATAGATGGTCAGTAGTAAAATTCCAATAAAAGCGAGAGAACACTCAACATCAACAATAATTCCCCGCACGTAAGACACAAGCAATCTGAAGTTTATATCCTGAAAAACGTGAATATTCTGCAAAGAAAAAAATACAATAAATACAGTTTGGGTACATACCATTACATACATATACAATATACATGACACTTAACGTAGACTTTTATTTTAAAGCTGAGTAGCAGCACAGTCCCAACCTACACACGTTTTCTCTCTTTAGCGCTCCGATACGTGTCCTTCGTCATTAACGATAGCTGTAGAGTTTGCGCTCATGTGACACACAGTGTGATGTCATCATCAGTGGACAGCAGGTCCGTTTGGAGAGGGAAAATGGGGGTGAATGGGGTTGATTTGGCGCCTCCTGGGTAACATGCCGAGCTGATCAGATCAGGCGTTCTTCTGTGAGCCGATCATGACCTTGGAGATGAAGTTGACGATGGCGCTGGCGGGCTGCTCGGGGTCGTGTTCAGCAAACAGGTGGCACACGTTGTCCATGCCGCTGCCCGTCTTCCGGGCTACGAAACCAAAAATCCTGCACAGCAATTTTTTTTTTTTTTTTAAAGAGCCGAGAGAGAACCAAATCAGCATACACTACAGTCACCTATCATAAATTGTGCTAATATGCTAATTATTGAAGTGGTACACGAATAATTAGCACTTAATATTATTAAAAGTGGAGCAGAATGTTTAAAGAGAATCACAACCACACTGTAAATATGAATAAACTATACGACTTACTTAGCTGATGGGTATCCGTCCCGTCTCCATCTGGGAATAAACACAATTCAGCTCCATGTCAACATGAGATCATTAGCAGAACCATTCTAAAGCTGGGATTAAACTGTTTGGTTTGTTTTTAATGGCCTGGAAAGCACTAAAATTGCCCAAGGAACATCACCTTTAAATAAATGTCCGGATTTATGATTATTACCCTTTGAAACACCACCATTTCCTTCCCAAATATCTCGAATGTTAGCTAGCTAGCCAGAGATACTGACAACCTGAGAGAAAAGTCCTTCTCAGACATGTCTTTCTAAGAAAGAAGAAAATTCAGGGATTTGTTCTTTTTTGTTTGTTTGTTTTAGTTTGTCACACAAACATAAACAAGGATGTGCAAAGATTTATCGTAATATATTTATCCTTTAACATAAGCAGCTAGCTAACTAGCTAGCCAGCTAGCTAACTGCTACTAAGCTAGCTTTGTCACAGAATGACATGAGATGGATTTTAGTGTCTGAGTCTTAATTTGCATCATTTTTGTTTCAAAAATGTAAAAAAAAAAATATATAATATGATCATAACAATCTCAGTTTTAGCTTTATTATTAGATAAATTAGCACCCCCAAAAAAATGCTTAGTCATGCAGGTGCTGTGAAGAACAGTTGAATGCATTATTATCCTCTAATCACTTACATATCAGATGTGATTGACTCAAATCTAAGTGTGGTGCCTAATTCGTGACATCAGATTAAACTCATGAAGTGGCTTGCATAAGTATTCACCCCCCGCCCCATGCCCTAGTCTGGAATTACTAACGAGTCGTTTCAGCTGTTCAGAATCGGTTCGTTCTTTTGGGAGTCAGTAGCCCGGTTTGTCGTGCGCTTTTGATTTTTGAAAGTTCCCAGATGTTTTTTTTTTTACGCTCACAGCTGCTATAACACACTACACGAAAGGTAATGTTTGATCAACCATAATAGGTGCGCTTTAAATCTGTTAAAAAATGGAAAGAACATTGCACAACCATGACTTTGCTTAGAGGCGGCCACCAAGCAAGTCAGAGTAGCAACCAAGACGTCAAGGGTAACCCTCAATACGGTGCTTCCACCAACATGCTTCATGGACACTGATGACATATAATCCCAGTTGAGTCCATTTCATTTCCAGGTTGTAAATACAGGGTGAATACTTATGCAAGCTACTATGAGGAAAAGAAAAGGATTGAACCATTTCAAAATGACAGCTTGGAGTTCGGGTGTGCTTTTGAAGAATCCTGTATTGGCTGTTTTTGTGCTTACTTCCTGTCCTGAGGGTCCAAAGCACAGAATATAACAGTGTTGACAGCGTAGTGTCTCCTGAAGAACAGCCTGTCAGGAAGACACGAGTCGTACGTCAAACAGGAAACGTATTTATGGTATTTAAAAGTGTGAACAGACAGACGCCGACTCACTTCCTCTGGTTATCAGTGAGAGTGATGCCCTGTGAGGACACTTTGAAGTGCACTACGGTGGAGGAAGGCGCAGGCTCGGAGCTCAGCAGGTCTGTGGTGGCTTTCTGCACGGCGTGGTAACCTGTCAGAGACTCCAACTCCACAGAGCCCAGGAACCACACGTTACACGCTGCTCAAAAGAGAGAGGGGGGGGGGGTGAATCATGCAGAAGTGTCACCCCAGACTAAATATTCATCAAGGAACAAACATAGAAATAATAACATCCTGTGAAACATATTCCATAAAATCCAGTGACCAGTGTGATTCTATTACTTATTCATGTTAATCATTTCTGTTGCGCTATTTAATTAACATTTGTTATATTCTGTTTAGGTTAATTTTGCAAAATTACAGTTATTTATTTATTTATTTTTATTTTTTATTTTTTTTAAAAAAGGACTTAATTTTCCAAATTGGAAACGTCTTAATGAACCTAAGGAAACATGAAACATAAAATTATGTTGCAATAATCCATAAAAAAAAAAATAGATACAGTAGATTGATAGATAGACAGCCACATGGATGGATGGGTGGGTGGATGGTTGGATGGATGGGTGGGTGGGAGGGTTGCTTAGAAGGATTTGTGGGTGGATGGGTGGATGGATGGGTCAGAATGATGAGTCAGTGACTGGGTCAATAGATGGATGGGTGGGTGGATGGATGGATAAACAAATTACTTGGATGAATGATTGAAAAATGGATGAATGGATGGATAAACAAAGGGGTGGATGAGTGGATGGATGGACTGATGTATGGATAAACAGATGATTGGATGGACAAATGATGGATAGATGGATGGATGACTAATAAATGATTGGATGGATGAATGACTGAAAAATGGATGGATGGATAGATATGTGAAGGGATGGATGGATGGATGGATGAATGAATGATAGATGTGTCTAATAATGAATTCATTATTAAAACAGAGGGGAGAGAAAAGGAAGATGAAAAAAGAACCTATTTTTAAATATTTTGAAATGAGTAAGTGCTGTTAGAAAGAACCTTTGTGTTTTTTTTTTTGTTTTTTTTTTACTTTTTGTATAATATTTTTAAATAAAAATATCTATAATCCAGAAAGGTTGGGTTAGAGATTCCTCAGTGTCCCACTCACCTGCTCCCTGTTTCAGAAGCTCGGCCGCAGAGTTGGTGATGGACTGTGGTGCTGCTTCAACAGTGTCCTCTAGTGGATCTGAAGGGTAACACAGAGAGCAGTACGGTTCACCACACACACTTCTAATGCACTTCACACAAAATCATACTGTATATATTGCATATCAAGGTATGTCATGCTGCTAAAGATGATGTATTTTAGCTAAAGGTCACATGCTCATTATTAAAGCTACTTAAATCTAGAGAACGAGCAACATGCTAAACCCCACCCACTTCCTTTAATACAAGGTTTGTTTGTTTTTTCATATTGAAGGGGCGAAAAAAATACATGATGGGGGAAAACCCAGAATATTAAACCCTGAGGGAAAACCCAGAATACTAAACCCTGGGGGGAAACTCAGAATATTAAACCCTGGGGGAAAACCCAGAATATTAAACCCTGGGGGAAAACCCAGACTATTAATCCCTGGGGGAAAACACAGAATACTAAACCCTGAGGGAAAACCCAGAATACTAAACCGTGGGGGAAAACCCAGAATATTAAACCCTGGGGGAAAACCCAGAATACTAAACCCTGGGGGGAAACTCAGAATATTAAACCCTGGGGGAAAACCCAGACTATTAATCCCTGGGGGAAAACCCAGAATACTAAACCCTGGGGGAAAACCCAGAATACTAAACCCTGGGGGGAAACCCAGAATATTAAACCCTGGGGGAAAACCCAGACTATTAATCCCTGGGGGAAAAACCCAGAATACTAAACCCTGGGGGAAAACCCAGAATACTAAACCCTGGGGGGAAACCCAGAATATTAAACCCTGGGGGAAAACCCAGACTATTAATCCCTGGGGGAAAACCCAGAATACTAAACCCTGGGGGAAACCCAGAATACTAAACCCTGGGGGGAAACCCAGAATACTAAACCCTGGGGGGAAACCCAGAATATTAAACCCTGGGGGAAAACCCAGACTATTAATCCCTGGGGGGAAACCCATAATACTAAACCCTGGGGGAAAACCCAGAATACTAAACCCTGGGGGAAACCCAGAATATTAAACCCTGGGGGAAAACCCAGACTATTAATCCCTGGGGGGAAAACCCAGAATACTAAACCCTGGGGGGAAACTCAGAATATTAAACCCTGGGGGAAAACCCAGAATACTAAACCCTGGGGGGAAACCCAGAATACTAAACCCTGGGGGGAAACTCAGAATACTAATCCCTGGGGGAAACCCAGAATACTAAACCCTGGGGGAAAACAAAGAATACTAAACCCTGGGGGAAAACCCAGAATACTAAACCCTGGGGGAAAACCCAGAATAATAAACCCTGGGGGAAAACCCAGAATACTAAACCCCGGGGGGAAACTCAGAATATTAAACCCTGGGGGAAAACCCAGAATACTAAACCCTGGGGGAAAACCCAGAATACTAAACCCTGGGGGAAAACCCAGACTATTAATCCCTGGGAGAAAACCCAGAATATTAAACCCTGGGGGGAAACCCAGAATATTAAACCCTGGGAGAAAACCCAGACTATTAATCCCTGGGGGAAAACCCAGAATATTAAACCCTGGGGGGAAACCCAGAATACTAAACCCTGGGGGGAAACCCAGAATATTAAACCCTGGGGGAAAACCCAGACTATTAATCCCTGGGGGAAAAACCCAGAATACTAAACCCTGGGGGGAAACTCAGAATATTAAACCCTGGGGGAAAACCCATAATACTAAACCCTGGGGGAAAACCCAGAATACTAAACCCTGGGGGAAAACCCAGAATACTAAACCCTGGGGGAAACTCAGAATATTAAACCCTGGGGGAAAACCCATAATACTAAACCCTGGGGGAAAACCCAGAATACTAAACCCTGGGGGAAAACCCAGAATACTAAACCCTGGGGGGAAACTCAGAATATTAAACCCTGGGGGAAAACCCATAATACTAAACCCTGGGGGAAAACCCAGAATACTAAACCCTGGGGGAAAACCCAGAATATTAAACCCTGGGGGAAAACCCAGACTATTAATCCCTGGGGGAAAACCCAGAATATTAAACCCTGGGGGGAAACCCAGAATACTAAACCCTGGGGGGAAACTCAGAATACTAAACCCTGGGGGGAAACCCAGAATACTAAACCCTGGGGGAAAACCCAGACTATTAATCCCTGGGAGAAAACCCAGAATATTAAACCCTGGGGGGAAACCCAGAATATTAAACCCTGGGGGAAAACCCAGACTATTAATCCCTGGGGGGAAACCCATAATACTAAACCCTGGGGGAAAACCCAGAATACTAAACCCTGGGGGAAACCCAGAATATTAAACCCTGGGGGAAAACCCAGACTATTAATCCCTGGGGGAAAAACCCAGAATACTAAACCCTGGGGGGAAACTCAGAATATTAAACCCTGGGGGAAAACCCAGAATACTAAACCCTGGGGGAAAACCCAGACTGTTAATCCCTGGGGGAAAACCCAGAATATTAAACCCTGGGGGGAAACCCAGAATACTAAACCCTGGGGGGAAACTCAGAATACTAATCCCTGGGGGAAAACCCAGAATACTAAACCCTGGGGGAAAACAAAGAATACTAAACCCTGGGGGAAAACCCAGAATACTAAACCCTGGGGGAAAACCCAGAATAATAAACCCTGGGGGAAAACCCAGAATACTAAACCCTGGGGGGAAACTCAGAATATTAAACCCTGGGGGAAAACCCAGAATACTAAACCCTGGGGGAAAACCCAGAATACTAAACCCTGGGGGAAAACCCAGACTATTAATCCCTGGGAGAAAACCCAGAATATTAAACCCTGGGGGGAAACCCAGAATATTAAACCCTGGGAGAAAACCCAGACTATTAATCCCTGGGGGAAAACCCAGAATATTAAACCCTGGGGGGAAACCCAGAATACTAAACCCTGGGGGGAAACCCAGAATATTAAACCCTGGGGGAAAACCCAGACTATTAATCCCTGGGGGAAAAACCCAGAATACTAAACCCTGGGGGGAAACTCAGAATATTAAACCCTGGGGGAAAACCCATAATACTAAACCCTGGGGGAAAACCCAGAATACTAAACCCTGGGGGAAAACCCAGAATACTAAACCCTGGGGGAAACTCAGAATATTAAACCCTGGGGGAAAACCCATAATACTAAACCCTGGGGGAAAACCCAGAATACTAAACTCTGGGGGAAAACCCAGAATACTAAACCCTGGGGGGAAACTCAGAATATTAAACCCTGGGGGAAAACCCATAATACTAAACCCTGGGGGAAAACCCAGAATACTAAACCCTGGGGGAAAACCCAGAATATTAAACCCTGGGGGAAAACCCAGACTATTAATCCCTGGGGGAAAACCCAGAATATTAAACCCTGGGGGGAAACCCAGAATACTAAACCCTGGGGGAAAACCCAGAATATTAAACCCTGGGGGAAAACCCAGACTATTAATCCCTGGGGGAAAACCCAGAATATTAAACCCTGGGGGGAAACCCAGAATACTAAACCCTGGGGGGAAACTCAGAATACTAAACCCTGGGGGGAAACCCAGAATACTAAACCCTGGGGGAAAACCCAGACTATTAATCCCTGGGAGAAAACCCAGAATATTAAACCCTGGGGGGAAACCCAGAATATTAAACCCTGGGGGAAAACCCAGACTATTAATCCCTGGGGGGAAACCCATAATACTAAACCCTGGGGGAAAACCCAGAATACTAAACCCTGGGGGAAACCCAGAATATTAAACCCTGGGGGAAAACCCAGACTATTAATCCCTGGGGGAAAAACCCAGAATACTAAACCCTGGGGGGAAACTCAGAATATTAAACCCTGGGGGAAAACCCAGAATACTAAACCCTGGGGGAAAACCCAGACTGTTAATCCCTGGGGGAAAACCCAGAATATTAAACCCTGGGGGGAAACCCAGAATACTAAACCCTGGGGGGAAACTCAGAATACTAATCCCTGGGGGAAAACCCAGAATACTAAACCCTGGGGGAAAACAAAGAATACTAAACCCTGGGGGAAAACCCAGAATACTAAACCCTGGGGGAAAACCCAGAATAATAAACCCTGGGGGAAAACCCAGAATACTAAACCCTGGGGGGAAACTCAGAATATTAAACCCTGGGGGAAAACCCAGAATACTAAACCCTGGGGGAAAACCCAGAATACTAAACCCTGGGGGAAAACCCAGACTATTAATCCCTGGGAGAAAACCCAGAATATTAAACCCTGGGGGGAAACCCAGAATATTAAACCCTGGGAGAAAACCCAGACTATTAATCCCTGGGGGAAAACCCAGAATATTAAACCCTGGGGGGAAACCCAGAATACTAAACCCTGGGGGGAAACCCAGAATATTAAACCCTGGGGGAAAACCCAGACTATTAATCCCTGGGGGAAAAACCCAGAATACTAAACCCTGGGGGGAAACTCAGAATATTAAACCCTGGGGGAAAACCCATAATACTAAACCCTGGGGGAAAACCCAGAATACTAAACCCTGGGGGAAAACCCAGAATACTAAACCCTGGGGGAAACTCAGAATATTAAACCCTGGGGGAAAACCCATAATACTAAACCCTGGGGGAAAACCCAGAATACTAAACTCTGGGGGAAAACCCAGAATACTAAACCCTGGGGGGAAACTCAGAATATTAAACCCTGGGGGAAAACCCATAATACTAAACCCTGGGGGAAAACCCAGAATACTAAACCCTGGGGGAAAACCCAGAATATTAAACCCTGGGGGAAAACCCAGACTATTAATCCCTGGGGGAAAACCCAGAATATTAAACCCTGGGGGGAAACCCAGAATACTAAACCCTGGGGGGAAACTCAGAATACTAAACCCTGGGGGGAAACCCAGAATACTAAACCCTGGGGGAAAACCCAGACTATTAATCCCTGGGAGAAAACCCAGAATATTAAACCCTGGGGGGAAACCCAGAATATTAAACCCTGGGGGAAACCCAGACTATTAATCCCTGGGGGAAAACCCAGAATACTAAACCCTGGGGGAAAACCCAGAATACTAAACCCTGGGGGGAAACTCAGAATATTAAACCCTGAGGGAAAACCCATAATACTAAACCCTGGGGGAAAACCCAGAATACTAAACCCTGGGGGAAAATCCAGAATACTAAACCCTGGGGGGAAACCCAGAATATTAATCCCTGGGGGAAAACCCAGAATACTAAACCCTGGGGGAAAACCCAGAATAATAAACCCTGGGGGAAAACCCAGACTATTAATCCCTGGGAGAAAACCCAGAATATTAAACCCTGGGGGGAAACCCAGAATATTAAACCCTGGGGGAATACCCAGACTATTAATCCCTGGGGGAAAACCCAGAATACTAAACCCTGGGGGGAAACCCAGAATACTAAACCCTGGGGGGAAACCCAGAATACTAAACCCTGGGGGGAAACTCAGAATACTAAACGATGGGGGAAAACCCAGAATACTAAACCCTGGGGGAAAACCCAGACTATTAATCCCTGGGGGAAAACCCAGAATACTAAACCCTGGGGGAAAACCCAGAATACTAAACCCTGGGGGAAAACCCAGAATACTAAACCCTGGGGGAAAACCCAGAATACTAAACCCTGGAGGGAAACCCAGAATACTAAACCCTGGGGGAAAACCCAGAATATTAAACCCTGGGGGAAAACCCAGAATACTAATCCCTGGGGGAAAACCCAGAATACTAAACCCTGGGGGAAAACCCAGAATACTAATCCCTGGGGGAAAACCCAGAATACTAAACCCTGGGGGAAAACAAAGAATACTAAACCCTGACATGAACATCGTGAGGTGAGGATGCAGTAAATAAATATCTGTTAGTATCTTAGTTAGTATAATATCTGTTAGTATAGTAACAGAGCTGCTGTGCTATGTACCTCTATCTGGAATGATGAGTTTACATGGCAGAGCCAGCGGTGTAATAGAGTGCTGACAAACCAGTGCAGTCAGACTCCCTGCAACACACACACACACACACACACACACACACACACACACACACACAAACGTATAAGTTCATTTTGTCACAGGTGGGTAATGAAGGATTGATGGATGGATAAACAGATGATTGAATGGATTATCCTATAATCCATGATGGATGCATGGAAGGATGGATGGATAAACAGAAGATTGGATGGATGCATGGATCAGAATGATGGGTCAGAGGATGGATAGTGGGATGTGGATGGATGGAAACACGGACGATTGAAAGGATGATTGGAAAGGGGGATGGATGATTGACAAACGGATGAATAGCTGGGTCAGTGGATGTAAGTATGGATGGATGGATGGATGGACAAATGGATAAACAAAGGATCTGATGAATGGATGAATGGATGTATGGATGGATGGATGGATGGATGGATAATTTACCAAAGTAAGGCTCATTAGGACAGCCCTTCAGTCGAACTCCTTTAGGTGTGCACTCAATCAGGAAATGACGGACAAGCTCATTGGACAAATCTCCACCTGAGAGAGAGAGAGAGAGAGAGAGAGAGAGAGAGAGAGAGAGAGAGAGAGAGAGATCCAACTTTAATTTTACAAGCAAAAGTAAATTAAAGGAAAATACATGAGACAAAATGCAGTTATATTCAAGTTCACATTTCAGATCACTATCTCTCACTCTCTCCATTTTCCTTTGCACTCTCTCTCTCTCTCTCTCCCTCTCTCTCTCTCTCTCTCTCTCTCTCTCTCTTACACACACAAACACACACAGGTGGGCTTGTAGAAAGAGGCGGGGCTTCTCCACAGGGCCTCAGGAGGCAGAATTCCTTGACAAAGACTTCAGCGTTGTGTTTCACGTTCTCAAGGGGTTTTCACAAAAGCTCGACTTAAGCACCGAGACACATGATGTCATCACAGGTGCTCACACACTCACAGTGTATGTAATAGAATGGTAGATAGGGGTGTGTACCAGCACAATGTTCAAAATCAAGCTTAAAAACGATATTTTCAGACTTTATGAAGCGCAAACGCATTTGGAGCGACGTTTTTTTCTTTCTCGCTCGGGTCGTGTCTTCCTGTCTGCACTCCAGGTCATGTGCTGGCTATTTATCTGATCTTCACTGACTCGACATCACGCTACATCAACGGGGATGCAAACTTTTGAGTTGGCTGATAAAGATTCAGTAGAAAAACACCCAAGAAAACGTGTCCAAATGGCTGAGAAGTTAAAAAGCCCTGAGCGCCAAAACCAACACAGTGGACGTATCGATGGAAGGCAACACCTATCGGTTTCCATTCCGAGTCACGGATGAGTTGTATTCAATGCTCGGGATAACAAAAGGACTCTTTCATGTCAGCAGGAGAAGAAAGCCAAGGCCACTGAAGAGCGGCGCTGAATGGAAAATACTCTGGAATAAAATCACACACACGTATCACAGTCAGCCATCCCTCAGGAGTTCCGTCCACCTGCCTGCTTTCAGCCAATCCTTACCCTTCTTACTCTGCTGCACCACGGAGGGAGGGGGCGTGGCCACCTTCATAGCCAATCCGTAGGCGCCTTTAAACGAGTTGCTGTCGCGTACGATGAAGGAGCCGGGTTCTTTGTCCTTCAGCACTGCGATGGCTGTGTGGAGGGAGACGTGTTACTCATTCTCATCACACACACACACACACACAAAAGTACGCAAACTATCTATTTACTCAGAGATCATATTCTGTATAACATTCAAATCATTACAGTTCGAACATGCACTTGGTAATTTACCCTGTTCCCTCGCGATGTCCGGTTTGTACCAGTATTTGGAAGTGTCCTGGACGAACTTTACCGTCACCTGCTTGCTCACCAGGACGTCTACAACAAAGAAACAAAAGAAGAAGAAGAAGAAGAAGTCATAACTTCTGCATGTTATATCATATATTGCATGTTATATCGTTTTTAAACCCCAGGACATACTGAGAACTGGTGCATCATGGGAAGGATGTGTAGTTGTACCTGGTAGCGGGCTGACACTGGTGGTCCTGGTCTGCAAATCGGGCAGTGAGTTAGGGAAGGGAATAGAGAGCGAGCTCCCACTGTGCGGACTGGAGAACCCGCTAGGTGCCGGGGACACCGAACCTAACGAACGGTCGCAGTCCAAGGTGCGCATCTTTTCAGGAAGTGGCGGCTGCTGGGGCTCGTAACTCAGACCATCGGGCTCCTCGTCGAAGCTGAACGCTGGGCTACGGTTCAGCGTGTACTGCACCACTCGGGTCTTCTGGCTGCCCCAGGGAGAGCTGTGGGCATTGGGGGCGGGGTGAGGGGTGTGTGGGTGAGGATGGTGGGATGGAGTTGAGTTCTGGTTGTAACCCATGGGGCCGGGGTGTTGCGAGTTGATGGCGGTGTGGCGACTGAGCAGCGCCCCTTCTGGGCAGGAGGACTGACCCGAGCTAGAGGGAACAAGAACGGTGTTTAATAGATGTTCATGCAGAAAAGCACAACAGTGTGTGTTGGAGCTGCCGGTTCACAATGATGCTCCATATTCCCAGCATCCGGTACCACCTTCCCAAAAGGCGGTGAGTTCAAATCCCAGGCACATGAGAGAACCACTGTAGCTGGAGGGTGTATCATGTACAAAATATCCTGCACAAATCACAGAGATGGGCGTGTCTTTACAACACACGCATGCTCGTCATAATTCTACGTATAACTACATACACCTAATGCGATTGTTTAGAGCTTTATTATAGTAGGCCACATGACCATACCATGCATGCAGGCTTTGGTCGCGCAATGCTGTATCAAATACTCAAAAACGCATCAGATGATCAAATATTGTAATTTTCAACCCGGATTTACATTTTAAAGACGATTCCAAGACGAAGATCAGTTCCTACCCGTCTACCAGTTTTGAATCCTGGAGTCTCATAAAAAAAATGGTTCTAACCTTCTAATCCTGGTTGAATTGGGAGCTGAATGAGAAACCTTCTGTTATAGGGTTCAACATAGAACCTTTAAAGATCCTGCAAATGGATCCTTAATCAAATGATGTCTAATTGAATATGGTTTTTAAGTTCGTTTTCACACTTTTTTGTGTGTGTGCCCCAAGAGATCGTGGTACATTAGGTGAAGCGTGAAAGCTGTTTTTGTTTAGGGGAGTGGTCCGGAGAACCGATCCCCAGTCCTCAGGTGGTGTTAAACCTGAGTGTGTGACGTGTGGAATCGTGCAATCGCTCCAGAAAGAACCAATCTGTTCTTTATACCTGTCTGTGAGGGTTATCTCTCCTCCAGTGGGCGGGGAGTGGGGGAAGGCTCTGCGAGACACGTTCGCTCTGCTCTCGTCGTGCCCCATAATATCCGCAAACGCTTTCATATCTGAAATCGAGACCAACACACAGTAATTGTTGTGAGAACATGGTTCTAATGCAGTGAAGGATCAATCCAGTCTTTTTTGCTGCCACGCTTTGAACGCTACTAAAAGGACCATCAGGTTGGACGCTAGCGTGACATCAAAGCCAAAAACATTTGCTGCAGCGACAGAGCACCATGGCAACGGAACTCGAGGTCGCGGATATGTTTGGACAGACGAGAAGGTCACCTGTAAATAAAATAAAAATAAATAAATAAATGAACGGATGAATAAACCCTGACTGAAAGATTGTGTTGTCACTCTGAGGAGTGTAAACTTTCAGGTCACTCAAGGTTATTTGTAATGGTAGTGGGAAAAATTTTGAAACACGAAGAGCTTAAGAAAAAGATGAAAAGGCTTCTAGAAGGCCAAAAATATTAGAATGAACCCGGACAACACGGAGCATTTTATTCCTCTTAACCTACAGCAATACGACAACATCTACGACATCTTTTTATTGATTAATAAACGACGTCATACTTCTATCCATTTATAGTTCCATTTTCGTGGAACATTCACGAAACCAATTCTTTCCTTTTTCTCGGCAGCTATGAACACGTCCTCTTCACTCGCGTCTCTTTTTTCTGTCGCTACAAGTTAACAGAATTAAACAAACGAACAAACAAAATGCAGCTTGTTGTGAAACTACAACTCACAAACTCCTCCTCCAGAATGCCCTGAAGCCTTCCCCATGGCGGGAAACGTACTGACTGTAACAAAGCACCGACACTGGAGACTCCTTCTGGAACTAAGCCACTAAGAGTAACGCTTTACGTTAAAACTCCGTTAACTGACATGATTTAACGTGTTCGTTAACCAGAACCTCAGCATTAATACCCCATGAGTAACATCATCACGTGTATTGATGCTTTTAATAATAAGCCAAACCGGATGAATCGTTAAGCGCTTAATTACTCAACGTTCCTGCCATCACCGGGTAAAACTAAACCCATTAACTGGTAAAAATTCGAACATTTCTCATCATTTAAGACATTCGTGTGGAATTTATATTGGATATTTCATATTGAATAAATATCAGTCAATGCAGTAATCCATGTAATAGTGCTTAGACTGTATGAATGCTAAGTTTAACACTGGTTCTTGGTAATTAGTGCAGCAAATCGTATCAGTGAAGAGAACCTAAATACAAGGTGTTACCCCTAACCCATGTTTTTACTGGACCACTTTAGAAAGGGCATCTGCAGAGACTCTTAAAGCGCATTGAGTACTTTTGGAACTACGCTAATCTTTATTGCCCCTCAGGGAATTAGCTCTTCAAATGCAGGGGTGGATACTCAAGCTTTAGAACCCAACCAAAGCGGCGTGGACAAGCCAACCGAGAGCCTCTTTTCACCTTCTTCTAAGCTGGCCTTTCCGCTATTGTTCAGCGGGCTGTTTCCTCCCATATTGGCCTTTTGTCAGAGGTCAGGAAGCACATATGTTCAGCCCTGTGTGTACAAAAGGCTTGACATTTCAATAAAGCCACGTCTCCGACGGCCGCGGCTCTCTCAGCCGTGTGCTCGGCTTTAGCGCTGGGTTAACATTGGGCCATCTATGAGTTTTGTTGAAATTTATAATAAACAAATAAATAAATAAATAAATAAACACAAAAACAACAACAATGTGATCTACTAGATTAAATGTCGCTTAAAATATTCAAGGTTGTAAACTGTTCGTTTCTTTCGAAACGGTACTTCCAGGCGCTCGGCCAGACTCCAAGCAGCATTCCTGAAGGTGTCACAGTGCACAAGTATGTACACGTGTTTGCCGGGTCAGGACTCGTACCGTGTGTTTAGTCTGAGGCCGCTTAGCCGTAAACGTCCCCGATCATAGCTTATCTACTGCGAGAAAAACATAACCACGCTGACATCTGACTCATCTAGTCCTCCAAAATCACTTCCATCAGTCTGTGGATCTGCTTACCGTGCTCGGTCCTAAAGCCTCCATACATCGGCGTGCTAGGAGACGGCGTCTGGGCGAAGTGCGTAAATTCCGGCATGTTCTTCACTGTGGAGAAAGGATGGAAAGAGAGTGTGTTTGGTAAGAAACTGGCGAGGACGCTGCAGCGCTACAGATGGAGATTGTTATAAAAAGCGAAGTGGGTGAAGAAGTGTGATTGGACGTGTCGGAGCAAAGGTCTTGACTTTACAGAACCGCCTGCACACACCACCTCATATTTGAGGAATTTCAAACAGATGTTATACTTTTTTTTGTTTGTTTTTTTTAAGTAAATTAAGTAACTACAGACATGTATATCCAGCGATGGACAAACCATAAATTCATTAGCTAACATGAGACATCAGGCAAGTGAGGTCTCCAATGTCATCGCCAAATCCCATGTACTGGTTGCCTGTAAATCTAATTCAACACCAAAGTATGACAAATTAGTTGTCTAGTTAAATGCAGACTAATAATTTAATATGATGGTCGCATCTTTATTTTCATTCAAGATGTTATTAGCAGCGTTATTAGTGTATATGTCTGTAAACTGTACCAGTTACTCTACACAACAGAATGCATTCTTCATTGATGTAGCGCGCTAGCAGTGTGTTGCTCCACCATGAAACATACATATCAAGTGTTGTTTGTTTTTTTTTCTCTTTCTCTAGACGGTGGATGGGAGAAAACAGGCTGGATACCAATTTCTCAAAAATCTGTATGTGACACCTACCGATGCCTAAAAGTTGCAATCGTCAATTGTACCCAGTGTCTTTGTCAATATCATGTGAGACTTCTATAGTTTGGGCATAGTGAACATTTTTAATGTCCTTTCAAAGGCGTAGAAAATACAACCTAATACTTGTCATAAACATAACATTGACCAAAACAAAATACGGACCACGGCCTACCAAACATAACCCAATGACATGTCTTTCTGCAGCTCAGCTGAATTCAGACCAGGCTGTAAACGCAACGGACGTAACAACTTATTGTTTATTGGTTGTTCATCGCTAACGATGTGACGCCTACCTTCGTTCTTAGCCTTACATAAAACCAGTGTTAGTTCAAGTTAAAGGTGCAGCCGTCCAAATATCCAACCCACCTACCCTCCTAACTATTAGAGACCCGATCTAGCAAACCAACCTGACTAATATTACCTAATGCACCTTCAATGTTCCGCCATAATGATTAACGGCTGCTCATATCACTGATAAGACTTTTAAATGCTGAGATACGGAATCTTTTATCTCTTAGTTTCTTGTTTGTGGTTTTAAATCAGTACATTTGTTGTTTTCATTATTTTATATTCGGAAATAAATTCGCCCTGCTTAAAAAAAAACAACAATAGAAACCATTACAGAAGTTCGAATGGTTTCCACTAAAAATACCATTAAAACCATTAACAAATGTAGTGTGTTTTAGGCCATATTCGATTAGGATTTAATGGTTTCTCTTGGTTTCCACCAGACATAAACATGTCATCATGTTAGAGCCCAACACATTAGGAGTAGAGACCTACAAGGACCATTATAGTTTCCATGAAAACCAATACCATTCCCATTATAACCATTAAAACCATTTGAATTTCTGTAATGGGAGTCATTCTGTTTGGTTAAGACTTGAACCAGATTTGAAAACATCTACCAAATCAGTTCATTTTAATCACCGGCCACGATTGTCAAACATCTTTTAAAGGGTTATGACGATTCCAAGCTTTGGTATCTCCTCAAACCGCCAGTTTTCCAGGCTCTAGAGATGGGTATAACTAAAGGGTCTAACTTTCGAAAGAAAGTTCTATAACTATTAACTATTGTAACCTTTTCTGTGGTAGCGTTCACAGACCCGTAGGGTTTCTCCAGAAACATAACATAACAGCCCATGAACCATATGCTGTGAAATGATGCATGCTGAAGTACATGGGTCTGTTCGGTGATGAGCGCCAGTCCACTTCCAAACACAGGTTTAAACCAGCAGGAAGTGTGTTGTGTAAGGAATTTGGCACGCAAATCCAAGATTTCAGTTACTAACTAGGACATCTTAATGATTCCCGAAGCAATCCACACATACTGTCGGAGATGAGTTTGAGGTTTGGAATGTGTGAATAACATGGTTACAGTCATTTGCTCTGATTGCGTAATAGCACCACACCAGAACTCCTAATTACAATTTCTGACAACATGTCTGTCAGAGTAACCATAGCAACTACAAGCCGAAATCAGCTGGTTGATATCCGGTCACATGGGCCTGACACGTACGGTTCTGCATGTCTGTGTGTATAGGTGTGTGTGTGTGTATGGGTGTGTAAGTGTCTCACCATAAGGTGTGGGTGGTGAGATGGGGAAGGCCGGTGTTGGAGGAACCGTGTCACTTCCTGTGCCCAGTCCAGCGCTCGGACCTCGGTACTCCACACTGTTTGCTCTGTACAGAGGAGCTCGCTGCAATACAAAGACAATGTATCAATGTCAATGTATCCTGTATATTGTATATCGGTGTGTATGTGTGTGTGTGTGTAGTACCTGTGGTGGAGCTACACTGTGTGTGTATGTCAGTCTGTCCCCAAACTCCGCCTCCGTTTCCCACGCCGGCCGCACACACACCGTCAAGTGCTCGGACACTTCGCTGCCCTGACGACTCAGAGTGCGCAAACTCTCTCCGGCAGGTGGGACGGCTGATCGGACGCAAAACACACTCCACATTACTGCTGCGCTTATCACAAGCAGGTGTGTGTGTGTGTGTGTGTGTGTGTGTGTGTGATATCCATAATACCTCCTAGCTCTGCCTGTTCATAAGTATGCATAATCAAATGCATAACCCTCATGATCTCATAACATCATAACACATAATGCCTGATGAATTAACAAGGACATAATAGACACTGGAATAGTACTGTATGTGTGTAGATGCGTTACGTTCATGCATACAGTATACTCTATAACATGCTTTATAACCGCAGCGCTGCTCAGTTCACCATTCTGATTAGTCTGATTCATTTTCTAGAAGCTCTGACATTTCATTAAATGTAACTAGAAATGGATAAATTAAAAAAGTGCGATGTACAATGTGTTTTTTTTTTTTTAATGAATAGAAATATCAAATCGCTGCGGTATAAGAAGAATAAAACAATTTGCGTTGTGCCATTATAGGAAAATGACCAAATCAACGTTTCCATAGTAACAGTGACTTCTTTTAATCACAGCATCCCGTCGTTGATTGTTTTCCCACAACAGCACAGCTGCAAGTGGTTTATTCCTTACATATGACATGTTATTAATGTTTTATTCCACTAGGGATATATATATATATATATATATATATATATATATATATATATATATATATATATATATATATATATATATATATATATATATATATATATATATATATATATATATATATATATAGTTTGGCAAATTAGAAGTATAATAAAAAACTTTGTATCATTGTTTTCTGGATTTTATTTTTTAAATTGCTTATTTTGTAAATAAATCCACCAAGTGTAAATCCACCAAGCTTTAAAATGTGCAAGCTTATGATGAAACCTTTCTCAATCCCAAACTGTCACAATGTCAATAATATATATATATATATATATATATATATATATATATATATATATATATATATATATATATATATATATATATATATATATATATACATATGTACATATATACATACATATATATATATATATATATATATATATATATATATATATATATATATATATATATATATATATATACATATACATATATATATATATATATACATGCAGGAATTGGAAAGAAAAGCAAATGAAGAGTTTAAGCAGTGTATAAAAGACTTAAAAGTTGAAGAAGAAGAAGAAGAAGAAGAAGAAGCAATAAAGCATCACAGCTCCAGAAAAGAAAACCCAACATGCAAACTTTTATTTATTTATTTATTTCTGACTCACTTTTGGATTATCGGCTAAAAAGTATTTCAAGAATGGCCATAAATTCAGAGCTGAACCTCTGGAGTGTGAGCAAACCGCTGTGTGTTTGTCCGTCTGCTCGGAGTGTGAAGTGTCATTTAGCACAGGAGTGTTAATCTCCACCGTTCACAGAGCTGTAGAGCTGTTCCTGTCTGTGGAATGTTAATATGGAGGAGAGAGCATGTGGAGCACGAGGGGCCAATCATCATCTCACACACGCTCTCTCTCTGTGTGTGTATAGGGGAAAGACTAGCTCGCTCATTAACATCTCATAGAGGAAAGTTAATGAGTCCCACCTCTCACGACCCGTCCTTTCTCTCAGCACGCAGCACCTGGAGCTCAGAGCGTCTTTATTTGTTTACAGAAAATAAAGTCCTTTCAAAAGGAACTTCGCCACTGACTTTATCTAAAACATCACGCACTGAAACGTCACACTAGATTTCAGTCCAGATAAAATCCAGGTCTGATGATTCTCCTTTTCAGCAGTATATTCAGAATGATGTGAGGACGGACGCACGGCGACTACAATGATTCAAATATTTATATATTAATGATATATTTACTTGAACATGTTTGTTGTTTAATTGATGGATTTTTTCATATACACACTATTTAGTAATATTGAAAATCAAAAAAAAAAAAAAAAAAAGTAAAAATATAAATATATATATATATATATATATATATATATATATATATATATATATATATATATATATATATATATTGTCAAGTTATACATTATAGAATTTTGTTTGTTTGTTTGTGTTTATTTTCGAAAGCCAAACATATGAAAGGAAATTAATTTACAGAATAAAATTATTATAAGCATAAAGAATATACAAAATAATAATAATAATAATAATAATAATAATAATAATAATAATAATAATAATAATAATAACAACAACAATAGCTATACTACTGTGGTTTATATACATATTATTATTATTATTATTAGTAGTAGTAGTAGTAGTAGTAGTAGTAACAAATATAGCCCTAATTAATAATGAATTATAAATATAATAATAATTAGAAATAGCGCTTATTTAATAAACAGGATCAGTTGAATGGGCCGATATCAGGCAAAAATAAAAATAAAAATGGTGGATTCGATACCAGAGAAAACAAATAATGAAACAAAACAAACAAACAAAAAAAGATTGAATTTGAAAAATATTTTTTAACTGGATTTTTTTTCTATATAAAGAGACTTTTGATTGCATTTTTGTTAGAATTGTTTTTTTTATTTATTTACACTTTATTATATTTTATTATTTTAGTAATGTAAGCGAATTTTGTGTGAAAGTCTGCTGTTTTTAGCGGTGTGTTTCTTTTCCTCCAGTTTTTTTTTTTATGGGCTTACATTAAAATTATTTGATATTTTTTTAATTAATTTTTTTATTTATTAAAGCCTAGAAATTTTTAGCAAAGGAACAAGATTGCATGGTGTCTGTATCGGCCGATGTTCGAGGTGTCGGTATCAGAATCGGAAAATAAAAAGTTATATCCTTCCATCTCTAGTAATAATATCTCAAATAAAATGTACGTACTTATTTTTTCTTGTATTTTATTACACTTTTTCTATATTTATTTCATTTCTATGATGTTGTTAATGTTAGAATTCAAATAATAATAATAATAATAATAATAATAATAATAATAATAATAGAATGTTAAGAAAATAATTTGATATATTTTTAGACTTGGCTGTCTCTGAAGCCATTAGCTGCTTGTGTAAATGATTATAATGAATCAGCTCTGAATCAGACCCATTCACTCACTTTATTGTGTCTGAATCACTTGATTCACTGATGATGACGAATCTAAAAATTCCAAACCCCAAGCACGGTGTGACTAAGATGTATGTATGCTTGTATGCTTGTCTCTGGAGTGTGCTGGTGTGTCGGGGCTGCACATGATCTTTTCACACATGTTATTTTGTGTCTTCGGGCCGCTGGCTGTGTCAGGAGCGGAGAATGCAGAGCCTCGGGCTACTTCTGTTCCTCTGGTGGAAATTCCAGTCTCTCGCAGCCACCTCGCCTCTGATCCACTCGAAATCCTGCTTTTCACTCCGAGTGAATCATCACCTCCATGTCTAAACATATAAGACATAATTCATCCAACATGGGGACGAGCTCGGTCTCTTCCGACGGATGGTGAAATCCGTCTGATCTCCTTCCTGAGGTCTACACGCTGATCTTATCGAGCCAGATGTGCTCCACTTCTGTGTCTGATCTTCAGCGTACAGAACAAACAGACACGTCCGCCGCAAACGAGCACCCTCCCACCGTGGGTTTACTCAAATACAAACCAACAGTCGATCCAGTAACTGTCTAACCTCTCTCAGATACTCACATCGACTCGGACATTTTCAAATTCCTTAAAAGTTCTTCGGATGTCCTACTTGTATCGTTCTCCTCTCGATATATCTCCGTGCTTGCATTTCCTCATTTGTAAGTCGCTTTGGATAAAAGCGTCCGCTAAAGGAATAAACGTAAACGTAAACGTAAACGGACGGTTAATATCTGCAACTAGAATGTTTTTTTTTTTTTGTCTAAGATCATTTTTGCGTTTGTTTTGTCTTTACATCAAAGCATACCCAGAAAAAGTTATGAAACGGTAATGCTTTTGTTGAACTTCATTTTTGTTGTGTTTTGTCTTTACAATACAGCGTAACCGGAAAGAGTTCTGAAGCTGTGATGTATTTATCCGACTTCATTTTTGTTTCGGTTCAAGTTAAAACATAACCAGAACACGTACTAGAAACTAAAATGCTTCTGTCTAACATCATCGTTGATTTTGTTTTGTTTTGTCTTTGAGTACTGAAACTATAAAGTTTTTTGTCTACCTTCATTATTGTTTTTGTTTTTGTTTTGTCTTTACATTACAGCATAACCATAAAGAATACTCCAACTATAGTGTTTTTGTTTAACCTCATTTTTGTTCGGGTTTTGTCTTTACCTTACAGCATAACCAGAAACTATAAAGTTTTTGTCTAATTTCCATCCGTCCATCCATCTCCTGTACGTCTTGTACTACACAGGGTCATGGGGAACCTATCTTGTCTAAGTTCTTTTCATTTAGTTTGTTTGGTTGGTTTTTTTTTCCTCGCCTTTAAGTTACAGTGTGACCACAAGGAGTACTGAAATCTTAATATTTGCGTTACAGTGTAACCAAAACTTCAAGGCCCTCGAAACGGTTTGAAAAGTTTCCGCTCGAATGTCCTCGTAAAATTGGCCCGTCAAATAAAAAAACCTCTTTTTCACCTTGAAATTTGATTGGCGTTTAACATCCTGTAACTCCAACCTGCGTAACTATTTCTGCTGTTAAGGTGTGAACGATCCGATTAAAGCGTTTACTCTCTCCAATTGTCCATGAACATTGCTCGCATTCCAGAGCAGAGGCTTGCTCTTGGTGTGTGTCTGAGTCTACAGGAGACTCCCACGATGCCTCTGCACCCGGGCAGCTGGATAAACAGGCAGCATTCAAGGATACCATTTTGTAAACATGCCAAGATAATGCGAGCTGATAATCAATCGACGAGTATAGTGTGCTAATACACAAGTCATGTTTGGCCTTTGATCAATATCACAAAACCCCAGCCTTAAGATCCCGCTATTTTCTCCACTCTTTTCATCTTTCTTTTTTGTCCTCTCCTTTTTTTTGTCTTCATGTCTTGCTTGTACAGTAGAAATGTCATTTCACTTCAAAAGAATTCCTAGGACATCTTGTCAGCCCTGCCGTCAAATCCCTCCTCACACCCTCAAGGGAACAAATGTGACCCGTTGCGCTAAATTCCATCTAAGCTACAAAGTTCCTGGATTATGCTTCTAATGTTTCTGTGCCTTTTAAAGGAAATAATCATCATCTACTGCGGTTTCATACAGATACCTGGCGCTCCTTCACTACCAGAACCAAATTTCTGAAATACGTTGGGTTTTTCTTTTGACTTCTGTCATAAAAATACTTGAATGTAAATAAGACTAAATAAGGATCTTAGAAAATAAGGATTATGTCCATTCGTGAGGGCTTAAAGATTGTCCTAAAGCGGAGCTGATAAGAGTGAATATGTTTGAGATCTCCGAGAAGGAGATACCTGAGTAAAGGCAAGTCCAAACAGTTCAACCTTGTGACATATCTAAGGTTCTGCCAGGAGCTCTGATTTCCCCATTTGTGTGAAAACCGCTTGGAATTCCTTTAACTATGTTGTTTGTCAGACGTAGCACAATGGTGTTAAGCGTGGAAAGTGCCAAAACGGTCCCTATACACATTAATAAATGCCTTTATTCCGTGTTCTGTCTTGCTTTTTGGCAGGACTTCCCGCTTTTCTGCAACAGGTAGATGATATTATAACAGCAAAACATTTTGAATGTTAGTGAAATGTGCAGTATTAACATTGGATGGAAATGTGTACAGTGGACTGGTATGACATAGCTGCTTGATGGATCAATGGGGAATTAACCAAAGATCGTCCATTTCCACAGTCGCTTTTTATTTAAGCTCCCGTAAACGCGGACCTTATTGCTCAAGTGCGAATACAAGCATAGGACCAAGGATATTACCAAGAGCAATTCTCACTGCGTTATCAGGAGGGCTCAAGTGTGAACAGAAGCCAGCAAAGACCACTATAGTCTCTCCTATCCTTTCTTCCTTCCATACTTCCTACCTTCCTTGACATATCCCCACCCAGATTTAGAAAACCGCCATACAGTATCTTTCATTAATATGATATAAATGTTGATACCCTCCCAAACTTATTCTGAGGTCTTTCCTCCATCAAGCTCGTTGCTTCAAAATGTTCAAAAACAACAAACTCGCCACCAGAGAAAGTACAGAAATGTTAACCAGATGTTGTCAGGTTGGTTTTTGATTCGTAGGTTGTTGCACCACCACCAAACCCACCACCAGAAAGAGTACAGAACCGTTTACCAGATGTGGTTAAATTGGATTTTGAGTCGTAGGTTGTAGCACCACCACCAGAAAGAGTGCAAGGATTTGCTACACTGGATTTTGACTCTTAGGTTGTATTAAAATGTTGGGACTATTCAACTTCACATTTCAGTGACTGACTCCAATCAAGAAGCCACTATCAGATCTTAAAGCATTTCAAATCTTTTCTTCATCTTACCTGTCTGCTGATTCCTGTTGTTCTCATTGAGTCTGAGCGTCAAGCCCTTGCTGTTACACGTAGTAGTCATAGCCGTAGACCCTCCATTTCTTTTAACTGAATTGGTCCGTGTTGGGATGGGCACAAATGTAGGGTCCAAGTCCAGGATCAGCTGGTTAAGCTGGTCGATGGAGTTGTCAATGTCCACTGTGAGGGAGTTAAACTCCTCGTCGTGATTTTTCTCGCTCTCCTGGCTTGGAGATACCTTTGGGTTCAGAGCAGCATGGTTTTGATCACTAAGGATCACTTTGGGTGAAATCTCTTGCTTGTCCCCGTGGAAGTTCTCCTCCACTCCACTTTCCTCGGGCAGGTAGGAGTAGTGCGGGGCCACTACCATTTGCTGCTGGCGGACCCAGGTCTGAGTGGAGTAGTTTCCTTGCTGGAATTGCTGCCCCCTGGAAGCTGTACTGGAAGTGGTGGTGACAGGAACAGAGACGGTTCTCTTGGCGAGGCAGTTTCTCCGAGTCTCAGCGTATGCTCGCTCAAATTCTTCCATGGCCGCTGTGCCATGATGTGGGACGTCCTCAATCACGCCAGGGCTGCAGAAGCCATCAGAGAGCAGAGAGTTTTGACTGCTCTTGTGGTATGATGATGAGAGAGTCCCCAGACTGTCCACGCTGCGCAGGTCGTGGCCCGACATCAGGACCTCGTCATCCAGGATGTCGGTTTCTCGCTCTTTCGGCCTGGAGTTGCCGTTTATATGGACCTGCACCGGGTGATGAAGTACTCCCCGAGAGGCGGAGGTCAGCTCCATTCCGTCATCTGTCCGAGGCTCATCGAGCCCAAATCCAGTGAGCAGGCGATTCAGATCTGCCTTCTCCTGTTCACTGGGACCAGCAGACTTTCCACCAGACACAGGGCAGCGCTCAGTCCAAAGGGAAGCACTCGAGAGACCAGAGTCACTGCTGGCTGAAAGAGCGTGATCACTATGCTCGGGGCTGGAAGTGACGGACGTGGTGCGGTTGGATCTGCTAAGGATGACTGTGCTGCCCTGGCTTCGTTTAGGTGAGAATTTGTCCAGGGTTGCGATCGGGGGCTGCAAAGGAGGAGCTGGGGGAGAGAAGAGATGTAGCGCTTCAAGAGGTCAGCTGGTTTAAACACACTTAGAGACAGACAAATAGAGGAAACGTTCTAGCCACACCACAGTGCAAAGTGACAGAACCGGCCTTGTTCCTTACAAATATTAAACATTCTCAGGCATCAACGGATAACGATATACAGTGCAGTAATAAACTTCGAGTTCATGCCTGGACCCTAACTTCGCTTAGATTACATGTCGATTCTGAGACTTCGAAATGTCCTACCGGGTTTGTTTTTCATATCTCACGTAATGGTGGCCAGACCAAAACTGAGCTGGAATCAGTTGTCACATATTCCTGTTAAGGTCTTTCTTTGTTCACATTCGAGACTCAGACTCTTATTAAAAACGGATTAAAATCGAATTGAAAATCTTAATTAGGACTTCCTTGTGTGATAAAATTCGTCGTTTGCGAGATCTCGTGGATGTTAACGTCCGAAATAAAAGAATAAACAATAACAAAAACGGGTGTTAATAAAAGAAATAACAACAGGGTTGTTGCCATGGACGTACAGTTTCACACAAAGGTTCTTGCTTTCCTCGTCATGTAGTTTTGCACACACGAAAAAAATTCCTTTGTTAAAATGTTACATCAAACAACTTGGATATGACCTGTACCTTGTACCATGTACAGCGTCCACACTCACAGACCCTTCATTTCAGACGGTTGATAGAAATTTATAAGATTTAAATCACCTCTAAAGCAATTCAATGTTATATACACTACAATCCTGATTCTTATTACTCTGCGCTCCGGCTAATCCTACAAGGTGACGGCGACAGACGCAGCACATCTCAAGCGATTTTATCTTCACAAATACGTAACGTCAGACTGTAACAAACGATAGTTTAAAAAATAATTTTAAAAAAAGACATCCGATAACGTCAGTCTTTAAACTGCAGAGCTGCTGTATTCGTTTAAAGACTCCTCTCAGTCTCAGACGGCTCTCGGGCTTCAGTACTAAGTAGCTAGTTAATCAAAGTCCACAGCTGAGCCAAGCATTTCACACAATCATGTGATTCACCACCTACTCCTCAGGCCTTTTGAGTTACAAAAACCACAGAAAACAGCATCAAGGTCACGCTAAAACAGGGTTCTAATGGAAGACGCTGTAGATGGTGCAGTTGGGGACCCAGACACAAGCACTGATGAGTACCTGTGTGTCCAAAGAAGGTGTGAGGAGCTCTGAATACCAGACCTGCATGATAAAGGCTGCCTGTTCACACACACACACACACACACACATAGGCAGGCATACGTACTTGCACGAGTCCAGGTTTGTCCAAAGCAGTCAGAAATACTCCGCCACCGCGGTTACATTCCTGCAGCACGTCTTAGTCTTTCTGCTCCTTGCCCCTGTTCTACCCCTCTCTCGCTCTCTCTCTCTCGCTCTCTCTCTCTCACCTACCCCCTCCCACATTCCTCACCCCTCTCAGGGAGGGGAAAGATCCCACATTTCTTACCTCCTCCTACTTTCATGAGAGACTCACTTAACCTTCCTCCAAAGTCTTTCTACACAGTACATTAAGCACACAGTGTACTCAGAGTTTTCAGTGCCTTGGGAGTGAGTGAGTGTGTGAGTGAGTGTGTGAGTGAATGTGAGTGAGTGAATGTGAGTGAGTGTGTGAGTGAGGGAGTGTGTGAGTGAGTGAGTGTGTGAGTGAGTGAGTGAGTGTGTGAGTGTGAGTGTATGAGTGAGTGTGCGTGAGTGTGTGTGAGTGAGTGAGTGAGTGAGTGTATGAGTGAGTGAGTGTATGAGTGAGTGAGTGTGTGTGAGTGAGTGAGTGTATGAGTGAGTGAGTGTGTGTGAGTGAGTGAGTGTATGAGTGAGTGAGTGTGTGTGAGTGAGTGAGTGTATGAGTGAGTGAGTGAGTGAGTGTATGAGAGAGTGAGTGAGTGTGTGTGAGTGAGTGTATGAGTGAGTGAGTGAGTGAGTGTATGAGAGAGTGAGTGAGTGTGTGTGAGTGAGTGAGTGTATGAGTGAGTGAGTGTGTGTGAGTGAGTGAGTGTATGAGTGAGTGAGTGAGTGAGTGTATGAGAGAGTGAGTGAGTGTGTGTGAGTGAGTGTATGAGTGAGTGAGTGAGTGAGTGTATGAGAGAGTGAGTGAGTGTGTGTGAGTGAGTGAGTGTATGAGTGAGTGAGTGAGTGAGTGTATGAGTGAGTGAGTGAGTTTATGAGTGAGTGAGTGTGTGTGAGTGAGTGAGTGTATGAGTGAGTGAGTGAGTGAGTGTATGAGTGAGTGAGTGAGTTTATGAGTGAGTGAGTGTGTGTGAGTGAGTGAGTGTATGTGTGAGTGAGTGTATGAGAGAGTGAGTGAGTGTATGAGTGAGTGAGTGTGTGTGAGTGAGTGTATGAGTGAGTGAGTGAGTGTGTGTGAGTGAGTGTATGAGTGAGTGAGTGTATGAGTGAGTGAGTGAGTGTGTGTGAGTGAGTGTGTGTGAGTGAGTGAGTGTATGAGTGAGTGAGTGTGTGAGTGAGTGTATGAGTGAGTGAGTGTGTGAGAGAGTGAGTGAGTGAGTGAGTGTGTGTGTGAGTGTATGAGTGAGTGAGTGTGTGAGTGAGTGTATGAGTGAGTGAGTGAGTGAGTGAGTGTGTGTGTGAGTGTATGAGTGAGTGAGTGTGTGAGTGAGTGTATGAGTGAGTGAGTGTGTGAGTGAGTGTATGAGTGAGTGTATGGGTGAGTGTATGGGTGAGTGAGTGTATGAGAGAGTGAGTGAGTGTGTGTGAGTGAGTGTATGAGTGAGTGAGTGTGTGTGAGTGAGTGTATGAGTGAGTGAGTGTGTGTGAGTGAGTGTATGAGTGAGTGTGTGTGAGTGAGTGTATGAGTGAGTGAGTGAGTGAGTGAGTGAGTGTGTGAGTGTGTGAGTGAGTGTGTGAGTGAGTGTATGAGTGAGAGTGTGTGTGTGTGTGTGTGTGTGTGCGCAAGCTCGCGCTTGGACTCCACACAAGGACGAGGGGGCCCGGTGGGTTTGCCAAATAATGAAGAGGAATGTAAACATGGGGGCGGGGATTAGGAGAAGGGGGCGGGAACTGATAGAGCTCAATCAAATCAGTTCAAAGAAAAAGGTGAAAAGGTAAAAGGAGCAGAGGGAAGGGTTGATGTGGAGAGAGCGGGAAAGAAAGAAAGAAAGAAAGAAAGAATAAACAAAAGAAAAAAGAAGGTAGGAAGGGGAAAAGGCAACAAATGTAAGAAAGAAACAGAAAATTGAAGAGAAAGAAAGAAAGTGAACAAAAAAAGGAAGGAAGGACGGAAGGAACAAACAGCAAACAAGAGAAAAAGAAAAGAAAGAAAGAAGGAAAGAAAGAAACGGATGAATAAAAAATAGACGAATGAGTGAATGGAAAGAGGGAAAATGCTTTCATTCAGAGAAGAATGCACTGATTTGTGCGAGCAGAACTAGAGATATTGAAAACAGATGGAGTGTGGATGGAGTGAAGAGAAGAGAGTGATAGAATCCGTCCATCTGGAAAAAGAAAAAAAACAAACATTCCTTTGTGCAGCTAAACACCTGACAGGAGCTTTTTAATCAGAGCTGCAGAGCCCCTACTTCAGCTGCTTTTATATGAAACTCGAGCTGCTCTCTGCAGTGTTACCAAATTACACGCCTGCTGCTGTCAACACACACACACACACACACACACACACACACACACACAGTTATGGAACCAGATGTGCACCGAGCCAAAATCACCGTCTCAGATGCTTTTCGAACAGTAAAGATGCATGTGAACTTTGCAGTCATGTGTGTTTACGCTGCACTCGACTACAGGTCATAACTCTGACCTCCGACTTGGAAAAACCAAAGAAAACATCCCGTCAACTCGGAA
This sequence comes from Ictalurus punctatus, assembly GCF_001660625.3. Lineage (NCBI taxonomy): Eukaryota > Metazoa > Chordata > Actinopteri > Siluriformes > Ictaluridae > Ictalurus > Ictalurus punctatus. The sequence continues at coordinate 30,049,546 of NC_030422.2, forward strand.
ATCCTTCTCCGGAATCCGGGACGTCCTTCTCAACTGAGTTCAGCAAGTGACATCCGATCAACATGTCTGCTCCCAGCATCAGCACTGACACCGCAGCACCTCTTCCCGTTAGACCAGTTATACTGCACATACTCGTATACAGTTAGATCAGTCACACAGAGACATGTGAGTCTGGAGCACACGGAGTCCGCTCCTAATCCGACACGACGTCTCTCAGCACTCACACGGCTCCGGCGCTCGGGATAAAGGGAGCCGCTCACCGAGTCACTGCCTTCCCTCTCAAACACTTCATCAGGATAAACGGGATGACCCGGAGACCCGGTTTCCTCCTCCGGCACCAGCACCGCGGGGAAGACTTTCACTGAGTCCAGCGTGACTGCGGACGCTGGAGACTTCTCTCCAAATGTTGTCAAGATACTGATCTGTTATTCCAAATACACATGGAAAGAAAGAAAGAGGAGGCAGGAAAAAACAAGAAAGAGAAGGAACAAAAGAAAGAAGGAAGGAAGGAAAGAAAGAAAAAAGAATGAAGGAAGGAAGGAAAGGAGGAAAGATAGAACGAAGGAAGGAAAGAAAGAAAGAAAAAAGAAAGAAGGAAGAAAGAATTGAATTTCAAATTTTACTTTTTTTTTTTTTTTTTTTTTTTCTTTCTTTTAGGAAGAAAGAAAAAGAAAGAAGGAAAGAAAGAACAGCAATAGAAACAAGGAAGGAAGAAAGAAAGAGGGAAAGAAGAAAGAAAGAAGGAAAAAATAAAAAGAAAGAAGGAAAGAAAGAAAAAGAAAGAAGGAAAGAAAGAAAAAGAAAGAAGGAAGAATGAATAAGAAAGAAAGAAAGAAAGAAAGAAGGAAAGAAAGAAGGAAGAAAGAAAAAGAAAGAAGGAAGAAAGAAGGAAAGAAAGAAGGAAGAAAGAAAAAGAAAGAAAGAAAGAAGGAAGGAAGAAAGAAAGAAAGAAAGAAAGAAAGAAAGAAAGAAGGAAAGAAAAAGAAAGAAGGAAAGAAAGAAAGAAAGAAGAAAGAAAGAGGGAAAAAATAAAAAGAAAGAAGGAAAGAAAGAAAGAAATAAGGAAGAAAGAAAAAGAAATAAGGAAGAAAGAAAAAGAAAGAAGGAAAGAAAGAAAGAAAGAAAGAGGGAAAAAATAAAAAGAAAGAAGGAAAGAAAGAAAGAAATAAGGAAGAAAGAAAAAGAAATAAGGAAGAAAGAAAAAGAAAGAAAGAAAGAAATAAGGAAGAAAGAAAAAGAAATAAGGAAGAAAGAAAAAGAAAGAAAGAAAGAAAGAAGGAAGAAAGAAAAAGAAAGAAGGAAAGAAAGAACAGCAATAGAAACAAGGAAGGAAGGAAAGACGAACAGAAGGAATGAGCAGCAATAGAAAGAAAGAAAGAAAGAAAGAGGGAAAGAAGAAAGAAAGAAGGAAAGAAAGAAAAAGAAAGAAGGAAAGAATGAAAGAAAGAAAGAACGAAAGAAGGAAAGCAAGAAAAAGAAAGACGGAAGGAAAGAAAGAAAGATATTTTGGAGAGAAACCTTGTTGTCAGCGGTTACTATGGAAACGGTAAGGTGTAGTAGAGCAGTAGTATGGATAGAAAGCTGTGATGTGCGGCTCTGCAGTCAGAGCTGCTGTTATAGAAAACGAATGCACAGCCCCTGACCAATCAGAAGGCAGAGCTGCACGGCGCCGTGGCGTGAGTTCTGTAGTCGGTGGCAGTAGCTGAGGAGGAAGTGGAGTTATGGAGAAGTTCGGAGCTGCTCGTACAGAGATGCTGAATTCCTCTGGGGCTTCTTCTCCATGGTCGTGTGCACATGTGAGTGTGAAGTTCTCCACAGGAATGCGTCTTCCTCACAAGCGCCCCACCACGTGGCCCCACTCTGCCTTCTCTCGGAGATTTTCTTTCTTTATTTATTTATTTTGATCCGTTATGCGCCGGGGTTTTATTAAGGGAGCCGCCCTGCTTTACGACGCCTGGCGTTCAGTGTCGTGCCGCGGACGCTCCGGGACCCCGCGATCTGGACACAGCTCCGTGTGTTTGTCTATTTTGGGCGGCCTGTGAATTCCGGGGCAGACTGGTGAGGTTCGCCACAGTGGGCATGGCAGGAGAAAAATACCCCTGAGTGTGAGGCTCGGGACCGCTGTGGCAGGGAGAGTGTGGAGAGTGTGTGTGTGTGTGTTCAGTGTGTGAGAGTGCGTGTGTAGAGTGTGTGTGTGAGTGTGTGTGTGTTCAGTGTGTGGCTGGGGGCATGTCTGGTTACAGCCTGTGTGTTTAGTACCATACAAACATGCACTGGCTGAAAGAATATGAGAGAGAGAAGGCGAGAGAGAGAGAGAGAGAGAGAGAGAGAGAGAGAGAGACTGTTGTTACAACAAGAAAACAGCATTTCTAAGCAACAGTGTGTGTGGATTTTCCCCCGTGCCACACTGTCCTGCTGCGGTTTATTATGTTTCCAGACTCAGTACACGCTACGGTGTTCTTTAGAAACATGTCCACTATCTCTCCTTCTCCGAAACCTCATAGTTCTACTGAAAGAAGCAAGGAAAAAAGGAGGAAAGAAAGAAGAAGTAAAATATAGAAGGAGAATAAAAAAGACTATAGAAAAGAATAGAGAAAAGAAAGAAAGATAGAAAGAACAGCAATAGAAACAAACAAAGCAGGAAATTAAGGAAGGAAGGGAGGAAAGAAGGAAGGACAGATAGAAGGATGACGGAATGAAAGACTAACAATAGAGAGAAAGAAAGAAAGAAAGAAAGAAAGAAAGAGCAATAGAAACAAATAAAGCAGGAAAGGAAGGAAGGAAGGGAGGAAAGAAGGAAGGACAGATAGAAGGATGACGGAATGAAAGACTAACAATAGAAAGAAAGAAAGAAAGAAAGAAAGAGCAATAGAAACAAATAAAGCAGGAAAGGAAGGAAGGGATGAAGAAAGGACATAAGGGAACAAGGGAATAAATGAAAGAACAGCAATAGAAAGAAAGAAAGAAAATGCATCTGCTCTCTTCTTTCATAAACTGATATTTATGAGTTATGAACACTGGGTTCTAACCTCAGGCTACTTCATCACCTTCATCATCATCATCATCATCATCTTCATCATTCATCACCATCACCACCGTCATCATCATCATCATCATCATCATCATCATCTTCATCATTCATAATCACCATCATCATCATTCATCACCACCGTCATCATCATCATCATTCGTCACCACCTTCATCATCATCATCATCACCTTCATCATCATCATCATCATCATCATCATCATTCATCACCATCACCACCGTCATCATCATCATTCGTCACCACGTTCATCATCATCATCATCACCTTCATCATCATCATCATCATCATCATCATCATTCATCACCATCACCACCGTCATCATCATCATTCGTCACCACGTTCATCATCATCATCATCACCTTCATCATCATCATCATCATCATCATCACCTTCATCATCATCACCTTCATCATCATCATCATCATCACCTTCACCACCGTCATCATCATCATCATTCGTCACCACCTTCATCATCATCACCTTCACCATCATCATCATTCATCACCATCACCACCGTCATCATCATCATCATCATCATCACCATCATCATCACCATCATCATCATCACCATCATCATCATCATCATCATCATCATCATCACCATCACCATCATCACCATCATCACCATCACCATCACCATCATCATCATCACCTTCACCACCGTCATCATCATCATCATCATCACCATCATCACCATCATCATCATCACCATCATCATCATCATCATCATCACCATCATCACCATCATCACCATCATCATCACCATCATCACCATCATCATCATCACCATCATCACCATCATCATCACCTTCATCATCACCATCATCACCTTCATCATCACCTTCATCATTATTCATCATCATCATCACCATCATCACCTTCATCATCACCTTCATCATTATTCATCATCATCATCATCATCATTATCATCATCATCTTCAGTGGTCATATCCTGGTCAGGGTGATGGCGGATCTGGAGTGTGTGCTGAGAACTCTGTGCAGGAGGTGGGACTACACTGTGGATGGGATGCCAGCAAGCTGCATAATTTCCTGCCTAACTGATCTCAAGTGAAGATTTTTTCCCAAACAAAAGAAGGCAAAGTTCATGATTACTTCTCCATCTCACATCCCTGAGTCACTATCTCTCATCATCTCCATCTAACGAGCATTCTGGGAAGTCTCCTTAATGAGACGCATTACACAGCGGAGTGGAACCGGATTTATCAAACGACTCACGGGGGGGTACCTTGTTGCTCGGAGCCGTGTACGTGTGCAGAATGTTTGTGCTAACGTCAGCAGCAGGATGTCCCTCGGTGAAACATGTAAGATTCATCAGAGAGCCTCGGAGCTGCTGTTCTATCGATCATCACACACCCCCATCCCAAAAACCTTCACGTTTATACAAGCCACGTCAGCATAAACACGTCATTCGGAAATGACGTCGTGCCATGCCAAGCTTTAGGAAGTTAGGAAGCTTGATGCAAGATTACGCAAGACACATGGTTGCCTCCGTAGCAGTTTGGTATTAACACGGCACTAGATTCAAAGCAAGTCATTTTTGACTTCGTGTCTGTTTAGTTTTCAAGGTTACCTTCCCCATTGCACATGTCCTGGTACGAGTCCCATCTGGTGAGCGAGTCTGTAGAGCTGTAGTCCACCGACACAGCGGCACCGTTCTGCCAGAGATCAGCTCCTGCCACACACAGACAAGAAGAGGGTGTAGGGTTAACCATGTGTATACCCAGGTGTATACCATCGCATCAAGCAGTAATCCGTGGGGTCCAAGCACTTCACTATCGCGTTTACATTTACGGCGTTTGGCAGATGGCCGTACGGCGTTTGGTTAAGGGCCTTGCTCAAGGGCCCAACAGTGGCAAGTTGGTAATGCTGGGGTTACAACTCACGACCTTCTGATCTGACTTGATAACATGGCCGCCATCGCCATTAGCCAATAGGCTTTTACTGCCCTATCGCAAATATCCTCACCTTGCCAAATGGTTGCTGAAACCCTATTGGCTGCTGGCGGCCATGTTATCAGGTCAGCATTAGAAAACTACTTACAGTGTAGCACAAACATGCAGAACACCAGTTTCCAGTTCCCGAGAAACCAAACTTATTTGAATTTATACCACAGAGCTGTTGTATCCCCGACTCCTATACAATCGGGTCCGTAGTGACAACTTACACAGGGTGCTCGAAATGCCTTTAGTTGTTAATAAGGTGAAGTTTTCTGGAAAGAGAAGATTATTTAAGATGAATGGAAGGAGTCTCCAGTGTCAGCACTTTTTAACAATAAAGCTGCGAATTTCAACAGGGGTCCAAGCACCAAGCCTGGAGTCGCACCCAATCGAATGTTCAGGAGACGATTCGGAAGATACATGCAACATTAGGGTGATGTCATGACATGTCATGTCATATATATATATATATATATATAATCTGTTCATAGTTGCATTTACTAACAGTCGTTCCCTCACGAGTCTTTCTTCTGAAGTGAATAAGACAGAGGCTTGTCATGATACGGAGAAGCCAGAAAGCGTGAAGTCTTCTGTCCTGAAAACTTTCCCACGGTGGAAAACATCTAACTATCGATCTATCATAAAGCGCGGACACTGGAGACTCCTTCCGTAAATGTCGAACTCTTTTCGCCAGAGGCCAGAAAATGGGATTTTCAAAACTGGTTGTGTCCGTGTTGAGCATCGACTTTATTCGTGATGTCACGCTCCACAGTAGCGGTTACGCCTCGTGTGAAAGTAGACTCTCAGGGATTAAAGAATTTGCAGTGTTTCGTCGGTATTTCTTTTTTTTCTTACCTAGCCTCGAATGTTATCATTTTATTCTGGCAGTTGTAATCAATGTTTCACGATCAATAGTTGATAGTGCTGTCTGTTTTCATCTCTGTACAAGCGTTATTGTTCAGAGGCTCAGACCCCTCCCCTTTCCCAATCGCCCTGCTCACCAGTTACAATACTCTACACATAGGCCCTGTTTACACTAGTGCGGTTCCTCTGCGTTTCAGAAACGATCTCCGTCCACACTACACGACCGAATACGCGTGTCACGTGACCGTCCGTGCACATTGGGCATGCACATACGAGTGCAAACAGGAAGTCGGTTGCTAGTCCAAACCGACATTCCGTGTAGGGCTTACGCCGCTCGAAATGAGATTTGTTGGCGAACGCTCTAATGGTAGCTCGCGTCTTGCGCATGTGGGCAGCTGCAGGATTATAAAACACAGAGTTGAACTGCACAACGGCTGCTGAGAATGACAACAAATCCAGCAAAGCTTGCGGTTCAGCCTCTGTGTTGTTGTGTATACGATCGAGGTAGCGTAACGGTCATACGGTAGGACGTGGCTTGACGATCCAGGGAATGATACGCGGTGATCCAGAAGACCCAATCAGGGAGCGAATGTGGGCGAAGCCACGCCTTCATTTTCAAAAGTCTTCGTTTCGGTCTGTTTACACTGAAACGCGAGCCCAAAGTGTTCAAACTAAAACGGGGTCTTCTGCGTTTCCGAGGGTAGAAAACGCCGGAGTAGTGTAGACGACAGGCGTAACCGTAGCAACAGTCATGCGTTTTAAAAAACCCACACCACTGCAGAGATCATATGCCTTCTGTTGTTAAGTAACAACGCATTTTTAATCTGTTTATTGATGGGATTATTTTTTGCGTCCGCTGTGCAAGAGAATACGCGTTACTATAGAAACGATAACGTATTAGAACGAGCGCATCCGTGTAAACAGCTGCACTATGGCCAGAGCTGCTGTTATAGAACATTAACCGACACCTTCTGACCAATCAGATTCGAGAATTCAACAGCGCTGCGGTGTAAATATATATACGTTGCCTCCATTATAAATAGACCATTATGCAATGCTATTCTCACACACACACACACACACACACGATGTCTGCTGCTGGCTGCTGGAGTGAGGATGTGGAATGTCTCTCGCTTGAACACACACACTCTCTTCCTCCCTCCTGCTGGGAGTCGCTCTCAGAGGGGAAATGTGTGAAGAGTGTGCTGACAGGGCAGCAGAAGAGCTAAGCAGGCCGTGCCCCGGCTAACAGCAGGAGACGTGTGTGTGTGTGTGTGTGTGTGTGTGTGTGTGTGTGTGCGCGGTGTGGGAAGAGAAGAAAGCTGAATTATACCTTGGCTCCTCTCAGGGCCCTCAGAGAACACCAGCTCCACTTTGCCGTAATCCGGAAATCTGGGATCTGAAATCCACACAGCAGAGTTTCAGTCCATCTGCGTGAGCTGGGAAACTGTGACTGAATTACAACCCATCACACACACTTCTCTTAGTACACACACACACACACAATCTTACGTGTGTGAGAGAGCGAGCGAGAGAGAGAGAGACAGTGTGTGTATAAACCTTTGTTGGCTTGCTCCATGTCCTCCTTCTCGAACATCAAGCTGTATCCCTGCACGGCTCCGGTGTGGAACTGCAGTCTGAAGACCAGATCCCGCTGAGACGGACTGCTTTTATGGAAACACTTCACCTACACACACACACACACACACACACACCACATGGACGTCCAATCATTCACATTACTGTTGACTATGTTTATTGGAAGACATGGACTTCACTGTGTCTGGATCAAAACAAGCTAACTGACTCATTTATTAAATATATATACGTACGCATATTCATCTGTATAATCCTTACAGTGAGATATTTATATATTATTAGATCCTGCATAATGCGTGTTTATGTATTTATTTCTTTATTTTAAGGGCATTCAGGCCTATCTTTCGATCTTCTATTTCTTCTCTCGCCATTTCTTTAGTATTCTTTATTACACACACTCTACCGCATCTGTTCTACCGACTGACTTTGATTTGTAGCGTTCCGGCGTTCCCTTTCTCCAGATTTTATTCCTGATCTCCTCGATCCTCCTGGTTTTAACTAAACTCCTTCCTGTAAATGTCAGGGTTAATGTATAAAGCCACACACTCCGCCGTCACGCTGGAGAAACGACTCCGGCGTCGGTGTGCTTTTATTGACCCGCGTTAATCTTTAGTGAAGTCAGTTAATCGTTATACCATTATATCTCCTTTCAGTAGCTGCGCCGGCTCCAGGGCTATGCACACCTTGTGTCTGTGGCCTGGTCCGATGTGACTATAAACACACACGCACACACACACACACACACACACACATTGCAGCTATTCAGGCAACAAAAATATACAATAAAACAATAGGAACGGCCATTGAAAGCTTTTTGGTCTACTTCCTACTTCCTAGCAGTCTAGCCAGTGCATTATTAACTGCTACACCACACACAACTAATACATTATCGTTTCCATAGTAACAACTTCTATAGGAACACACAGACTTGCCGGGCATAGGCGTATAATCGTTGACGTGGTGATTATTCCTGTAAGTATTATTCTAGAGCACTTATGGAAGGAGTCTCCAGTGTCAGCGCTTTGTTACAGTCACTTGTAGGTTTTATCTGAGGGGTCCGAGCACTGTAGTAACAGCATACACAAAGCCTCGGGTATATAAATGGGTATATTTTTTTAATGTTAAATCGTCGATATGGTGACGTTCACTCGATGGACATAAAGGTCTATTTAAGCTTTAGGGAAGGAGTCTCCAGCGTCGGCAATTTGTAACAGTCAGAGGTAAAGCTGTAAGTTTACGTTTTCGGACATCTTCAGGACGGAGGAGTTGACGTAACAGTAAAAGGCAAGGTGTGTGGGTGTCTTATTTATTTCGAGAGAGAGAGAGAGAGAGACTAAAGCGAGGCTGGTAAGGGAACGACGGGTGCAGACGCTATAATGTAAGTCATAACAGGAGCTCGCTTGTTTCACAGACATCCGACAAACAGAACAAAACAGACGCGTCGTTCATTAATGAAGAAAAACGTGCAATTGCCGTCGTATAAGAGAAATAGAACACTCCGGGACGTGCTGTTATAGGTGGTAACAGTGACAAAGGGTAAAGTAAAAGCCCGAACGACCGACGCTTAGGAGTGCCTACTCAGCATGGCTCAGGGTCCCTTTCGGGTAAATGTAAATGTAAAGTGGTGCGAAACTCACTACACTCCGGAGACGTAGACGACCTGCATGCCCTGATACACCTTTATGAACGGACGACACACTGCAAAACATGGAGAGAATCACAACATCATGTAAACATTGTACTGGCAAAGAGCAGATTATCTTTTCTATTTTTCATTTACACAGGACGAGAAGAATATACACTTAAATCTGAAATCAAAACACTCGGTTTAAACAGACATGAAAAATGATGATTCATTTATTAGATTCATTCGATTTGATCCGTGTAGCACGTTTAACAACGGACGTCGTCTCAGAGCAGCTTTACAGAAACATATAAACACAGGATGGAGATTTTAAGCGTGTGAGTTTATCACTGTCGGGCGAGACGGTGGAGACGGTGGTGAGGAAAAACTCCTTGAGATGATACGAGGAAGAAACCTCGAGAGGAACCGGACTCAGACGGGAACCCGTCCGCATCTGGGTCACGACGGATAGCGTGAACGTAAAAGAAAGGTCATTATGGTTTTAACATGAAGTCTGTTTGTTGAACTAGTCCACTGTTCACTAAAGGAGACCCGAGTGTAAAACTGTACGTGGTCATATTTAGTGTTTTTATTATTTTATTATCGCTTTTGGTTGTTTTTTTTGTTTGTTTAGTTTAGTTTTTTCATTCCCGAGCGTCTATGAAACACAAGTGATTATGAAACACAAGTGATTTATCCTCGAAAAACGTACTCTCTTCACGAGACTGCCCACTAGTCATGAATATTCCTAAACAAACAGCAGTGAAAATTTCCCAGTACCGGAGTGACTTATTCACACAATACTGTCTCGTGTCACACAGATAAGGCGTGTGATCTCAGCACACCGTGCTAGATGTAGAGTCCGCGTTTGAGTTTCTCAGTGTCTCCGCTTTTTATTACGTAAAATAAAACAAAAACACACACACACACTTGAAAAGAAAACCCCAGGGAAAATGCAGATTTTAGAAATAAAGGCGAGTTCGATCGTGCCATACGTCAAAACTGTGTGTGGGATTGTGGGAAATCTGAACTGCTGTCTTTTGTGACTATGAGCATTAACTCTGTCAGCATCACACAGTAAAAAAATGTATCGCGATATAGTGTATGTGTGTGTGTGTGTGTGTGTGTGTGTGTGTCATATTACTGCAGTTAGTCTGATTTATAGTGACTCTCGCCCTCTACACTCTTCTAGTGCATTGTGTGAGTGCTACACAGTGTATATGAGTGTATATATATGTGTGTGTGTGTGAGAGAGAGAGAGAGAGAGAGAGAGTCCGATCCGGCATGTACACACACCTCTGATTGTGTTTATATGAATAATGGTGATAGTCTTTTCTGTTTGCCTGTCAGTCTTTTGAATAAGAGTTCCCCGGGCCAGTCTGTAAACACGCCCAGTCAGCGCTGAGCGGTTCTCCTCTCCTCCAGCACGTAACACACCTACGACACGTGATCGAAAGACCCGGTGTACTCACGTCACCTGCGGCAGGTGTGCTACGAGGTGGAACAGATTAGTCCCGTGGAAAAAAAATCAGTCTCTTTTGTTCTAGATTGAAACTGTATGTGAAGGAGGATTAAAAAGTAAACCCTGGTCCGGGATGAATTTCTTGATTCTGATTGGTTCCGATTGCGCCGATAGTGAAACCGGGACTTGACATAGCAAAACAAATGCTACATGCATTACATACAGTACATGCATTAAAAACGTTCCAATGTGCTCGTGAAGTTTTCTATAAGGACACATTTATGGAAGGAGTCTCCAGTGTCAGCATTTTGGACCATTTAGAGGTAAAGCAGTGATTTTCTTCTAGGGGTCCAAGCACCAAGCATGGATGTTTTCCAACATCTTCGGGACAGAGGAGTTTCCACGTCCTCGCAACGTCACAGACTGTGTTAACTTTCCATGATTCGATTTCTATCATTCCTACACTTTTCTATTTTCTAAACTTTCGATTGTTCCAAATTCCTGTGCTAGAAGAAGAATAAAACGCTTTAAGACGTGCTGTCACCGTATAGGGGAAATACAGCGTTACACGCTCAAGCATTTCATTCCTCACTTATAAGCGTTTTTACGACGCATAGATGATTCCAAATATATCAAGTAGACCACTGGAGAAGAGAGGCATGGGAATGTTTGGAGCCTGGACTATTTGGCTACAACAGTGTCGTTCCAGGTGCGGAAAAATTTTTGGAAGCAGGTGTTGGAACGTGAAAATCTGAAAAAGCAATAAAAAAAAAAAACGACAGACTCAAAACTCTTCAGCAGAATGGAGACTTAGATCTTTTAGCGTAGTGGTTAGTCCCTCGTACACTAAGGGGGAGAAAGCGGGAGTCCCCCTGGAGAAACAAGAGGTTTCAAGTGGTACACTTAAGTATCTAAGAACGCTCAGAAAACCCAAATTTTCAGAATTTCCGACTCCAGAAGTGTCAATACTCATACAAACCCCCTGAGTTTTCAAAGTTGGGGATCCCATGTAGGATGATACAGTGCAGGAAGAGAGGTGAGGCGTTCATCTTCATGGAGCCACTGAGCAGACTGTTCAGGATCCATACATATCTGGGTGGAAAAAAAAAAAAAAACCCAAACCATCAGTCACAACGTCAAGACAGTGTTTCGATTCTAATCTACTGAACGTAATACCCGCACTTCCTGTCAAACATTCCCAAAACATTCATGCTGTATCAATCATGTATGTTTTATCACGTTGTCTTCATAGGACCACGATGGGAAATACGCCGCAGGGGTTTATAACAGAACACCAGAACAAACTGATTCATTCTCTTAAGCTCCTTTTATATTTCCAAACCCTGAGGCTTGTTTATAAATCTGCGGTTTGAAGAGACGCTAACGCGGGTGCGTGGCGTGCGTCCCGTTAAAGTGAATACCATAATCATAGCGGTGGTGCACAACATAGGTCAAATGGAAAACATGCGTAATTGAAAAAACGTTGGAAAATGACACGAGTCTAAGGCAGGAAACGCAGAAGACAAGGGAACGAGGCTCGGGAGTGAAACGTGTGAAAATACTTTGGAATGGCAGACGGAAACAGCGGGGTTTAAATGGGCGACGGAATTGAGGGGTGAACACGGAACAGGTGCACACGTTAGGACAACAAAGCAAGTACAAGACAGGGCACACGGCGTAATATAAACTAAAGCATACGTAGGACAAAGAAGAAGCGCCAAGCAGCACTTTTTCCGTCAATAACATATTTCTTTACCTCAGGAAAACATGAATATATTTTATTTTATATAAAATGACACGGAAACATGTTGATTTACTTTCTGACCTTGCCTTGGTGAAGATCATGATTGATACATGATTTAGGAAAATGGACATCATTGTCATCAATTCAGTTTGCAAACAGAGAGCAGCTGCCAAAATGGCCCCCATGCTCCTGTGTGTCACATCATCATCATCATCATGTTCATCATCAAAGCAGAGAAGAGAGCTTACACACGCTGTACACGCCATGTTTTTCGGCGTCGAAACGCCGTAATACATTTTAGCGGGTGAATGACTCGGCGATTATTTCAGCGCGTTATTTCAGAACACCGAAGAGACGACAACGAGCCGCTTTCTTTCCTTTTCACTTTTAGGGAACCGCTTGAACTTTCACTTTGATGCATCACTCTAAGTATGATGTAGACGATTCGTACGTCACGTTTAACCGGGCGTTACGATAACAGCGACGCCAGACCGAGTCAAACACCAAACAAGAAGACAAAAGACCCGGGTTCAATGCCCAGCCTGGCTTGTGTTGCTATTTTGTTTAGTTGTTTGCTTTGATCCAGGTGTGCCATTGTGTTGTAAACGAGAGAGGTTTGTGGGGATGAGTGACCGAGTCTCTGTAACGGAATTAGTTTGTGGAATCGGTATTATGAGAAAGAACGGCGTTAATCAAAATCGTCCTGTCCCCCCGTCCCCTCCCCCACCAACGTTCTCTTCAGTAATCACGAGTAAGCGCTTTATCCTGGGTAAGGCTTCCGTGGATCGGGATTCTATCCCGTGCAAGAAACACAGCCCTTCCGATACACTGTATTAATGCTCTATGTGATATACACACAATCCTGTACATTTCTACATGATATATCATTCGGTGTGACATAACAAAATGACGTCAGTCATGAAGAATGGCAGGACTGCGATGTCCTCCATCCATTACGATGCATAATTCAACCAAAGGTTATTAAAACTCTAGTGCCTTGCGTAAATATTTACCCCCCTTGAAATTTTTCCACATTTTGTAGTGTTACAGACGGGAGAAGTGAAGCATGGTGGTGGGAGCGTCACGCTAAGATGTACACGTTCTTCTCAGACTGGTTCCCATTTTACCAGGGCACTGAATTTTTGGTGGACGTCCTTCTCTGTGCAGAGTCACGATTGTGCCGTATTGTTTCGATTTTTTAATAACGAATGGCGCACTTGAGTTATTAAAAAAAATAAAATAATTGTATCTGTTTACCTTTTCTGTGACGGTGTCATCACAGCAGAGACTTTATCGTCGTAGAACTTTCGCATGGCGAAGCGATCCAGTGCCTGATCTGCGCTGTAACACACACAGAGATCCATGGGTATAATTATTAACATATTAACACATGCTGTATTTCGCAGATTTATTACAAGGTTTCATCATGGAGAAACAAAGTGTCCTGGATAAGTAAACATGGGCAAGGGAGTGCTGTGTGTGTGTGTGTGTGTGTGTGTGTGTGTGTGTGTGTGTGTGTGTGTGTGTGTGTGTGTGTGTGTGTGTGTGTCCAGGCTCCTCTAAACCAACAACATTGGTAACTATTCAACAGAGGCCTCTCTCTGTGTCTCTAAACACACACACACACACACACACACACACACACACACACTGTACAACCTCCTGCAGGGTGAAGGGCTGGCTCACAGCCCACTTCACAGCAGGAGTGTGTGTACGGAGCAGATCAGCAGAGATACGTATGATAATGAACATTAAAACCAAATGAGCAGGTGAGCAGCGCCGGCCAAGAAAAGCTCATGCAGCAAACACACTGTAACCATGACAATGCTCTTACAAGTACTAGCTAGTAATAGCTAACTTACTGAGCTAGCTTGCTCAAAAGTGTACACCCCCCACTCGCATTCTCTGGTTAGATTAAACGAATTAGCGTCGTGAAGACGTCTAACGAATTTAAACAGTCAAACAGCTCGGACACTAAAGCAGTGTGTCATGGGATAGAGAGATAGACAGATAGATAGATAGATAGATAGATAGACAGATAGATAGATAGATAGATAGATAGATAGATAGATAGAGAGATAGATAGATAGATAGATAGATAGATCGATAGACAGATAGATAGAGAGATAGATAGATAGATAGACAGATAGATAGATAGACAGATAGAGAGATAGATAGATAGATAGATAGACAGATAGACAGATAGAGAGATAGATAGATAGATAGATAGATAGATAGACAGATAGATAGATAGATAGATAGATAGATCGATAGACAGATAGATAGATAGATAGATAGATAGACAGAGAGATAGAGAGATAGATAGATAGATAGATAGATAGATAGATAGATAGATAGATAGACAGATAGATAGATAGATAGATAGATAGATCGATAGACAGATAGATAGAGAGATAGATAGATAGATAGACAGATAGATAGATAGAAAGATAGAGAGATAGATAGATAGATAGATAGACAGATAGACAGATAGAGAGATAGATAGATAGATAGATAGATAGATAGACAGATAGATAGATAGATAGATAGATAGATCGATAGACAGATAGATAGATAGATAGATAGATAGACAGAGAGATAGAGAGATAGATAGATAGATAGATAGATAGATAGATAGATAGATAGATAGACAGATAGATAGAGAGATAGATAGATAGATAGATAGATAGATAGATAGATAGATAGATAGATAGATAGACAGATAGATAGAGAGATAGATAGATAGATAGATAGATAGATAGATAGATAGACAGATAGATAGATAGATAGAGAGATAGATAGATAGACAGATAGATAGACAGATAGATAGATAGATAGACAGATAGATAGATAGATAGATAGATAGATAGATAGATAGATAGATAGATATATAGATAGATAGATAGAGTTGCAATCAAAATTATTCTACGCCCATTGCATGTACAGACTTTCAGCTGTCTGCGATGAACAAATCAAACAAAAGCCATTGAAATAGTTCGACACAACGAATGCTGCAAGTGGTTTCCCCCAAATTCAACTGAAAATGCAACTTATAATGACTTCTCCCGTCTCAAAATTATTCACCCCCCTCACAACAGCACAAATATGCAAAACAGGTGTTGTCTCATCTCAAGCACACCTGATGATAAACTAATCAAGGGCTTCATTAGTTGCAGCAGGTGTGTTTGAGCTGGAACACATGAAATACCTGAACGGGCTAGGGGCAGAAAATGTATGAAATACCTGAACGGGGCAGAAAAAGGAAGCTATCGACGACTCTTTATGCTACATGAGGAAATGTCGATTTGGTTATTTCACTATTAATACTGTATCATGACCTGTTTTCTTGACCATTTCTGATTTAATGATGATAATGAACATCTGTAAGACGCACATCTGTAACATCTGAACATCTGTAAATGCACGTCGTAACATCTTATTGGATTCACCATGTCAGTGCGAGGGTGTACAAACTTTTGCACTCAATTGTACATATGTATGACTAATATGTCTTATATCTAAGACTATGTTAAAACTACCTACAGTACAGAGCAATGTGGTAATGTTATGTAGTGCTGATGAGATTTGGAAATAAGGACAGATTTGACTTTGCAGCTACGGCAGAAGGGAAATAGTCTGACGTCAGGTACCTGGCGGAGATGTCCGTGAAGTGAACAAAGGAAGAGATGATGACTCCGATCCTGCCTTTACCTCCCTGCAGCACAGGAAATAAATATTACCAAGCTTTACGTGTGAATAATAAGAAGAAGAAGAAGAAGGGGAGAAGAAGCAGAAACAGCAAAGAAAGAAATAAAGATAATAAAAGGTAGTAAAAAGGTCATTTTTAAAAAAGTAAAAAAGGAATAATAATAATACAAATTCAATACATAATAGCAGTGAAGGAATAAAACAAAAGCGATATCAAACCTAAAAATATAAACGTGAGAATATAATAAATTATAAAATGTTATAAATATTTTATTAAAAAAAAACATTAATTAAATGAATTTAAAAAATAATATAAAATGTTATGCAATGAAAGAAAAAACGTCGGTCAAATTAAGGCAAATCATTAAAGAGTGTTAAATTGTAAAATAGTTCATTTTTTGGGGTCTGTTGTTTTTAAATCACTGACATCACGATCAACAAATGGTTATTGCTAATGCGTCTCAGACTTTTTTGGATACAAGTTCTATACAAATATATCGCTAGGGAAAAAATTTTTAAAAAATAAATAAATAGTATTTCTGACATGTAACGTAATCACAGTTGTGTAATGTCATACAACTTTCCTTTCCATATATTCCCTAACTACACCTCCTACAAGTCGATGAGTCATAAAAATCGTTAAGTAAATGCTAGCGTATTGCTACAATTTCCTTAAAATAGTCCTAGAACAATCTATACACCAGCTCTGTTTTCGTGCCAATACAACGCAGTTAAGACTGTAAACATCGGTGAACTTTCACTCGTTATTAACGTTGGGCCTCGTTGATCACGCTAGATACGATCAAATTGTTAGTAAATTGTTCCCAGGAGCATTTACACATGCAGTGTGGTGTTTATGAGAATCCAGTTAGTTCAGAAAAAGGAATCCTGTGTTGTGCTCCTGAGTTTGTGTCAACATCATGGTGATTACTTCGTACTCACATATATACTTAAAGGCGGATGAATGAGGCCCAGTGTTAGCAAAAAAAAAAAAAAAAAGTGCTTTATGGAGTGAACTAGGAACATTGGGCCTCATTTAATGAGATGGTTATGAACAGATTTATTCACAAATCGTTCGTAGGAGGATTTACACAAGGAATTTGCTATCCATGAAAATCCCAGAATTTTGGAAGGAAAAAAAAGTGCAACACTTTATTAGAGCCTTTATTGTCTCGGGCTGCCAACATCGAGACATGGACATGTTGTCCACAGTCACCTGGGTACAATAGCTATTTATTTCCTTTTGGTTTCAGATCAAATCTGTTTCTTTTCACCTTGATTAATTCACATAGAATTTACATTTTCGGCTCGAGTTCTTGGCCTTTCAGGTGCTTTTACTCTGTTAAATAATCTATATTTTTCTTGGCATGGATGTGAGTCCAAATAACCTCTGAGAAAGTCTCTGGTTTTGCCGTTTATTCGTCATTTTTTGGCCGTGAGAGCTTCTCCTTTTATGGAGTTTTGGGGGCGTCACCAAATGCAAATGCCTCAGCACGTCCAAAACTTTTGGAAATAATGATTCTTTATTAATCATAAATACACTACAGTACAGTGAAATTCTTTTCTTAGCATACCCCAGCATGTCAGAGCACAGGGTCAGCCATGATACAGTGCATCTGGGGCAGAGAGGGTAAAGGGCCCAACAGTGGCAGCTTGGCAGTGTGCTTGGCAGAACCACCAACCTTCCAATCAGTAACCCAGAGCCTATCAGAGCTGGGTCTTGAACCCCCAACCTTACGATCAGCAACCTTCCGATCAGTAACCCAGAGCCTATCAGAGCTGGGTCTTGAACCCCCAACCTTACGATCAGTAACCCAGAGCCTATCAGACCTGGGTCTTGAACCCCCAACCTTACGATCAGCAACCTTCCGTTCAGCAACCCAGAGCCTATCAGAGCTGGGTCTTGAACCCCCAACCTTCCGATCAGTAACCCAGAGCCTATCAGAGCTGGGTCTTGAACCCCCAACCTTCCAATCAGTAACCCAGAGCCTATCAGAGCTGGGTCTTGAACCCCCAACCTTACGATCAGTAACCCAGAGCCTGGCAGTGCTGGGTCTTGAACCCTCAATCTTACGATCAGCAACCTTCCGATCAGTAACCCAGAGCCTATCAGAGCTGGGTCTTGAACCCCCAACCTTCCAATCAGTAACCCAGAGCCTATCAGAGCTGGGTCTTGAACCCCCAACCTTACGATCAGTAACCCAGAACCTGGCAGAGCTGGGTCTTGAACCCCCAACCTTACGATCAGTAACCCAGAGCCTATCAGAACTGGGTCTTGAACCCCCAACCTTACGATCAGTAACCCAGAGCCTATCCGAACTGGGTCTTGAACCCCCAACCTTACGATCAGTAACCTAGAGCCTATCAGAACTGGGTCTTGAACCCCCAATCTTACGATCAGCAACCTTACGATCAGCAACCTTACGATCAGTAACCCAGAGCCTATCAGTGCTGGGTCTTGAACCCCCAACCTTACGATCAGTAACCCAGATCCTGGCAGTGCTGGGTCTTGAACCCCCAACCTTACGATCAGTAACCCAGACCTTTAACCGCCAAGTCACCACGGCCCAGCGTAAAAATTTTATTCAGTCTATTTTACACAAATGTTTACACACTACTCATTGGAAAAGATTTCTCGAGGTGTGAAGAATATGAAATCTCACCCTGCAGTGGATGACCACCACGTGTAACGGGTCGTTGTTCAGCCAGTTCTCCATGGCCTTACAGATGGTGCAGATCTTGTCCAGAGGAGGAGCGTGCAGGTCCGGCCAGCCCGTGTCTAAAGTCTGAGCAAAATCACAGACAAAATCAGTGACTCGGGATGTGCCTCAGATCATCGGGTTTCTCATAGTCGAGCCGGGACATACTGAACTCCTCAAATCAGACAGCTTAATCGAATTCTTCAGATGATTCATCGATAAATCAGTGATGATCCAGAATATTCATATCAGATGGATTAGTCAAGTGAGCTGTTACTATGGAAACATAACATAATGTAGTAGAACAAGCGCATACATATGAATGTTACAGAAAATTAATCAACACCTTCTGACCAATCAGAATAGAGAATACAGAATAAGCACTGTGGTGTAAAGAGATTTATTTATTTTTAAACTGCTTTGCATTGGACTGTATGCACGCCGGGGCGGTGTTGGTTCTAGCATCTGATGACTAACACCGTTGTTACAAAACACGCAGTCAACACACTCCACCCACATACTACAGCGCTTTCTGTGAGCCATTTAAAAACAGATCTGTTTCCATTACCTTAGGGTTCATCTTGGTCAGGTCATGTTTCTTCTCTGACAGGTTGATCACCTGGAACAAAAACAGGGAACATGAGCAAACCGTGGAGAAAAATAAAACAAAAACACGGCTCTCTGGATGAGCGGTAAAGCACAATACCACGAGTCACCACTAGGTTTATACTCAGGAATGTGTATGACTGCGATCCGTTCGTTGTCATTTCAGCGGCGATCGATTTGGTCTTTCAGGTCGTTTAAAGAGAACTTTGTCTCTCACTATCATCCCGAAGATGTACAAACAAGTGTGTTAACAATGGCATGAAAGAAAAGAGACAGAAAGCGAGAGATACGCTCGTCACAAGACAGCAGATAACACTGGAGATTTCAGCACCGAGTAAACACTAATCACGCTCTGTAATACAGTACAGATCAAAGTGAATTAGTTAGATCATCAGAACAAAGCCCCGCCCACTTGCTCAATCTCCTCACAGCACCTAAACATACACGGATCAGAATCTGTGTTTACTTTAGAGCCTTCAAATGTATGCGTGAAGACATTTATCTAACAATTCTACGTTGTTTTCTAAACACCGTGATTCAAGAAACATTTCATCGGCCGGGATTTCTGAACACGTAGCATTCCTGAACATTTCTGCAACGTTGCTGCAACATCTCTGGTTGTACGAACGTTAACAAATGTTTAAAAAGAAAATAACGTTTATAAATGACAACATCGCAGCAATATTTTTTTTTGATACGTTCCTACAACGCCGCGCATAACATTTAGAAATGTTTCTGAAACATTACAGCAACCCTTTTAGTTTTGGTAGAGAATGTAGGATTGCTAACGGATGTTTCTTTCACAACATTTATAGTTGTAGGAATGTTAACAAACATTTTTATTGATTTATTTATTTATTCAGCATTTAATTCTTCAAGTTGTATCGTATGAACGTTATCAGATGTGTTCATATGACGTTTATAATGCTTCCTAGGACGTCTGTAGGTGCAGCAACGTTAAAAACACACACACACACACAATTTCTTGAACTATGCCGCAACAATTTTTTTCTTAGAACTCTAAACAAAAGTTTTCACTATCGATTAAACATTTTTAGTTGTAGGAACTTTAGCAAATGGTATGACGTAACGTTTAGAAATATTTCCGCGACTTTGCTGCAACGGTTTTTGCCTTAGCAGAGTAAACAAAAGTTTTCATCAACATTTCTACAACGTTGATGCGTTATTCGCAGCCCGGTGTAGTATAAATGTGCTTACATAAGATGTATCCACATTTCTACAACGTTGCGACAGCATTTTTCGTTTATAAAAACGTCAACAGATGCTTTCACGTAACATTTAGAAACATTTTTACTCCGTATAAATGTTGCTGCGACGTTTTTATTTGTCGGACGAGTAACAGATGTTTTTTTTTATACAACGTTTATTGACATTTCTACGACTGTGCGGCAACGCTTTTATTTGTAGGCTAAAGCTAAGCGATGTTTTTAGATAGCACTGATGAACATTTTTTTTAGTTGTAGGAATGTTAACATTTCCTAGATTATCGTTTCTTCTCTGGAACTGGGAAGGTTGTGTGAATGTTCTAACAACGTTTTGTAGTAAACTATGATTACAGCAGATGTTTTAAAACAACCTGATTATAGGAAATTTTACAGTCTATCCTCCAATAACATTCTGTTCTCTGTGCACCGGGATGAAGGCTTAAACACTAGGTTCCTGTCGACTCTGTATCACTCAAAAGGATGTCCTCAAGCCCATATTGTCGTAATGAGCGCATTAATTGCTGTTGTTGTCTCTAAAAGCCAGACTTTGAAAAGAGCTCTCTGTACAGACGTCCCTACATGACGTTGACGAGACAAGCTGAAACTCATTCCTCCAGGGCCTATAATCCTGAGCTCCTTCTTCCAGCAAAGTCATTTCTCCTCCACTAGCATGTGTAAACACCCAGGTGAGGCGTGTCTTACCAAATAGTTATCGGCGTGTTTCGACTTGAGCATGCGCGTGACATCCTTCAGATTGTGCAGGTAGGTCTCCTCGGAGCAGGCCTGCGGGAAGGACACGGCGATGATGCGCTCCGTCACGTAGGTCAGGTCAAGTTCGTAGCCTTCCTCCATCTGTGTGAGAAAACACAACATGGCCGTCGCCTCAGCTTAAACCCGGACATTTAAGATGGTAAAAGTGAGGCGTACAATCAGTTCAATTATATTTTATGGTTGACGACTGTGGATATTTACTGTATGTTCCACCTCATCGTAAAACATTTCACACGATTCGGACAATTCTAAAAAAAAAAAAAATTTAAAGAAGTGAACGTCACCGCATAAAAGCGTAAAAGGTGAGCGTTCACAATACGCACAAAGAGAACACGGAGCGGAAACTGCTTTCAATATTTGCTCTTAAAGGTTTTACTGTGCAAGGAGTGAGAGTTTTTTTTTATACACAGTCCTCTTGGTAAAGAGTTTTCTACCTGAAGGAAGCATTATATTATAGCTTTACTGAACAGTTTACTTAGTTCAGGCTCAACGTCTACAATAGGATCATAAAAATACGCTGAAAAAACTAGCTGTACTACTAGTACAGCTAACTAGTTGTACACACATGATATAACATACTATTTAGCATGAAAACCGGTTGTTTGAATTTGCTAGTACTAGCTTTGTTGACGAATTAGCAAAGCAAGCTAACTGTACTAGCGACAGACACCCACCAGAGGCACTAACGGTCTCTATTTTCCCTCGTAATGTCTCTATACACATTTAAATACAGCTCGTATATGGCTGGATGTGATTAAACCGCAGTTATCACACAGGTTCCTTCCATTTTTGTGCGTCTGGAACTAATTTGCGGGTAGCAACCGGGGTTCTGAGTGGGGAACTGAAAAAGCGTCGGACCAGAATGTTTAGATTTATCTCTCAGTTCAAATGTCGTACTGAGGCTGAAATCACAGCTCCATGTCATACATAGAGAACGGATAGTGGTCCGCCATTTTGTTTCTTGATAGTTTGAACGTAGGGCTAAAATGTTGGTTAAAACCAGTTCCTGATTGTTAACGTGGTTGCCAGGTTCGCCATTTGTAGGTTTTATATGATTTAAAGTGTGTAGCTAGCTAGAGCCGAGTTCGTAGTACGGACTAGGTTGACCGTATGGATGACGTATTTGATCCATTGCAGCTCCTACGTGGCTAAATTCACAGTTTGTCTCAGAAATAAACGCGGAGGATTTTCGTCTAAGCAGACAGAGTTTAGAAGGTTCATACTCGAAAGTGACTGTAGAGTGAATTGGTGTGTATTCGTGTTTATGCATCATGAACGAAATATGTTTAAAGAGCTTCTGATTCCTGATAATATTGCCACATGTGGCGTCCAGCAGCAAGCTAAACCCCAGAGCACTTCCTGTGTTTCTAGAGCAAGGCTTCCCCTTGCATGGCTTATCTGTTCCTGCTTATCCCAACACAGCAATATCAACAGAGAGAAGAGATCCTGCTCTGAAAGACCCATGAAGCTGTAGGTCCTGATCCTGTGTGTTGTCCTGCTCCATTCAGCTCAGGAGGCACTTCATGCTTCACAGGTTCGGTCAGCGTGGCAGAAAAACAGGGTCGAGGTGAACTAGGAATGGGATTTTACTAGGAATGGAAATTTCCTAAAACTAAAAATGTCGCAGCAACGTTATATATAAACGTGAACGCTAACATTATGGATATAACGAGTCTTTATTAGTCACGTATACATTACAGCATAATGAAATTCTTTTCTTCACATACCCCAGCATGTTAGGGT